>NC_057809.1:86431012-86441220 GCF_018294505.1 Triticum aestivum
AAAGATCACTTTGAGGCGCTCGCCATGGCAGATGGGGATGCGGTGGCGCCGGGCACACTGCTGGTAATAAAAATGTTGTGACGGCTCCAAATAAGAACTGAACTTACTACACAAATATTCAGTTATATATCAAGGCGGCAAATGTTTGCATGTTGTGTAAAATAGCATGGCAAATTCTAATCCAAATCTTGCCTGTCTTCAGTTTTCTAAAAATTAGCATGGCAACACTGTACGTGATACAATCTTTCAGCATGACAAATTATTTAAATAAATTGTAAAAAAAGATGGTTCCAAATAAACTTGTATACGGTCAAGTAGGATCCTAATTTTTCGTATGGCAACTAAGCCATCAGTATCCTTCCAATGGTTTACTGAATGGACATCCGTTACTGAATTTAAAGATGAAGAAAGCATCAGGTTACCTGTGAAAACCCATGCAGGGAATAGGCGCTGCTGCTGCTCATCCCGCACATCCTCTGCTGATGCACTTCGTTCCGGTGCGTTGTTCACTGCTGCCTCTCACGACGCATTGTCCGCTCCCTGCTCCTCCCTCCAACAGATGACCCGGAACCTCTGCTGCAACTCCTCCACGGCGTGCCGGTGCAGGACCTCCGCTGCACTCCTCATTCCCTCACGACTGTTTGGATAGCAACAGTGGGCGCGCTCGCGTGGTGCGCCTGACAGCTCTACCTTGCGCTCCCACCCTCGCTATCGTCTGTCGCGACGCGTCTTGGCGAGGGCTCCGACTGAATCACGGGGAGAGGGGAGAGGTGCCGCCGAAAGACAGGGTGCATGTCAGCGCCATGGTCTTGCCGCGGTCTTCAACACCCGCCCTCTGCACAGCGTCGCCCAGCCATCGCTCCCCTGATCTGGTCGCGATCCATTATCTGGTTGCCGCAGCTCGCCGGAGTATTAGTCAAAATGGAGCTAAATTGGGGATCGCCGGGAGAGAAAAAGTGAGGGAGAGGGAGATGGGTGAGGGATAGAGGAAGTGATGGGTCGTGGCGTTCGATTCGGTCAGTCTCTGGAACGAACGACTCCTGCTAATGACTTGGTAATCCCGTGCATCAAGATTGGTGCGTATGATCCAACGGTAATAGATGCCTTCGGCACGAGATCGTCAAAACCTAACATTCAGTAGTTATCTTTTCCTAAAAACAATTCAAAAAATTGTGTGGGCAAAAACGGATCGTTCCTAAAAAAACCGGATCCGGGTGCGGAGCAATACATCCCGACCCCCCTGCCCCACTCCATAGAGCATCTCAAGTATACCCCGTTCCAAAAAAACAATATTAGAGGACACTGCAAATTTTTTTACTTTTTGCATTCTTACAATATGACTTTTGTTCTGCCTGAACAGATCATGTAAAATAATTCATGGTCCCGGCAAAATTACACAACCCCCTTAAAACGTCCACTAAATTACAATTGGGTACACCTCGGCCGCTTCCACCGCAAGGATCTCGTCAGGATGGACAAAGGACCGGTGCTGGAGCTCACATCAAGAAGACGCCATCGGCATCGATCTTGTGGCTGCGGCAGCTAGCGGCGACAGCAACAACTAGCTAGCCCAGGCCGTAGCAGCAGCACCTTGCTAGCGGCGGCGGCAGCATCTAGGGTCCGGTGGTTGTCGGCGTCGAGGCAAGGTCGCGCTCGAGGAAGACCGTGGCGGAAGCTGCGGTGTGTTTGGTTGAAGAACCAAGTGGAATGGCATGTAATGGTTCCGTTCCATCGGAATGAAATGGTTCCATCTTTGTGTTTGGTATGAATAATAAGGTGGAATGAAATGGTTACATCTCAATGTTTGGTTGATGAGATGGAATGAAATGAAAAATGTTAAAATTAGTGATTTCTTTTCTGGTAATATATACAAACATTGATTGTATTTTACTAGTAACAAATTTAGACAGAATCATCAATATTTGACTAAGGGCATGCATAAAATTACATTGCAAAAGGCACAAGTGAAAGAGCACGATGGAGCACAGCCTGATTCTCTTTCTTTTTTTCTCTCGCATGGTGTAGCACGCCAGTGTCTGAGTGCTGCGCGAGCTGCTCATGTTGTGTCGATCAGCAAATTGATAGTTGCAGTTCCATCTCATGCCACCGCTCCACTTCTCCATGGCCGCTTCCGCGGTACAGATGTGCCAGTGGCAGGACGGCTGCTCCTCCCGAGAGAGAGATGAGATGGCGAAACCGCAGCCGCCAGATCGGGGAGGTGCTCCAGCCGAACGCCCGCCGGCCTGCGCCTTCACGCTCCCGTCCCTGCACCTGCTCACCTGCTCTGCCACGACGCTCTTCACCAGGTGCGTCCTCCGGCTCGATCTCTGTGCTGGAGTCGCCACCGTCTTCCCGGCTGCGAGCTGCGCGCCCGCCGGTCGCCATCGCTCGCCTCCCCAGATGCCGCAAGGGCACTGGACGCTGATTGAAGAGGGAGAGAGAGATGAGGGAGAAGGCGCAGGGGAAAGAGAGGAAGAGACGAGGAGGAGCGGTTCCGCGTCGTTCCACCAATTTGGAGGAACGAGCGTGTTACGCATCTGGAGCGAATATTCCCATTCGGGGAACGAGTGGGTTCCTGTTCCAGTTGCCTACCAAACATAAGAACGAGCCCAAAGGACGGGTCGGACCCATTTCATTCTCCTTGCTGACACATACCAAACACACAAAGTTCCCTCCTGTTAACTATTTCTTATATTTCAGGTCCTTGTAAAAATTACCCCCATTCGCATAGATATAGCAGAAACAACTCTGGAATGTGCAGGATCCCGCAAAAAAAGAATCCAGGATAGTCGAATATACACGATCTATTCGGGGCGAAAAAATCGCCTACATCCCGCTAACCGGCGGTTATTTTGCCGGATGACCCGGTTTACGCTAGAGATACTTTTAGCCTGAAAAGAAAAACAATCGAGACCTGACACGCGCCACATAGGGGGACAGATGGAGCGAGTGAATAAACCGAAGAAAAAAGTCTAAAAAAAACCTTGACTTCATAGAACCGATCTGAAATGTACCCCGAATTCTCAACCATTAGGGATTATCTATTTCTCAACACCACAAAATTAGTCTAGATCGGTAGAAGGTCGGAATTTACCGGGATTGATAAGTACAGAATGCTAATTTCAGGGATTGAAAGTTCAGGATTTAATCAAACTGGCTCTACGAGTTAAAGATTTTTTTTAGATTTTTCTCTAAACCAAACAACACTATGATTTGTGCAGATCCAACGGTAACAAAAAATAGCCTAAAGTGAATTTAAAAATAGACGACTCAGAATTAGAATTTTTTTTCTTTTATATATGCGAAATTTACATGCCACCGCACAATTCTTTTCGCGAATACGCAAAACTTACGTATCATTGCATTGATAGAAGGAGCAGAAATAGTACAGATGACGGTACAACACATGACACGAACACACATAGGCGTGAACATGGTGCCCGGAGTAAAGAGACAAGGGATGCTCGGCCCGAACAGAGGATACATACGACACAGCTAAACCAACCAAGCCCCAACCAAAAGCGGCAATCCCGAACCAACAAGATCACCAACATCATCGGAGACAAGACCCGGGACACCGCAAGCGAGCAAGATGACACCTTCAAGAAGGAAGACGACGCCGAGACGCCGTCGCCATCCGGTCCGGAAGAACTAGACCTAGGGTTTCCCCTAAGCTCGAAGAGGGGCACAACCGAGGGCCTTGACAACGCCTCCCAGGAGGAAACGACATCCGCAGACGCCGCCGCTGCCAGCATCGGTAAACCAGGCAGGGTTTTCTCCCTGGCCTACGGCTGAGCAAACCCATAGCCGCCGAATCTGGAAACAAGGATGAGGAAGTGAACGCTGATCGGAGCCACCATATCGAAAGGGGGTTGGTGGGCTGCACCTGCCGTCCGAGAGTGGCACCTGCTTTGAACCCGCGAGCATTGGATCTGGCACAAAAGAGGATGCTTTGAGGCCTACGAGGTAGGGCAGACAGTGAAGCAAACCATGAGGGGGTGGGGCGCTGACGATCAGCAACACTGGCAAGCTAGGACTGGAGGAACGCATATCCAAACCGTCGTGGCCAAAGCTGTCGGGACATCGGGAGCTAGGCGAGCTGGAAGGGATGCAACTACCTGGTCGCCGAGGCCGGAGCCGTCCAGCAACGCCTGCAGCAATGGACATCCGAGAAACACGGGTCCAAGGTCGTCAGGGCCAGAGCAGTGCCAGCAAGCACCCGCCTTGAGGGGCTTCCTGACTACCACTAACAAGGTAGTATCATCGCCTCCGCTTGTGAGACGTCACCGCGGCTCGGGGGAGGGCCGCTGGAGACGACCGGCAGGAGAGTACAACAACGCTGGGAGGAGGGTGTCCGTGCAACAGCACAGGCACACGGGGCCAGGGGGTCGGGGGGCGTGCGGTGGGGGCGGATCCAGCCGGCGCCAACAACCCGGGGCAAGGCACGGCCTCGTCGGCCGGCCCACCGGTGGCGGCACAACGGAAGCGGGCGGAGTAGGGCGAGATATGGAGGCACGGGGCGGGGTGGAGGGAAGCGCGTCGGGGGATGGATCCGGCCCGCCGCCGCCATCCCGGGGCGCAGCACGACTTCGCCGGCGGGCCCTTCGGCGGTGGCGCCGCAGTAACAGGTGGGGGTGGGGTTATTGACGGCGGCGGATGCGTTCCCTCCGCGTCGCCAGGGTCGGGTTGGGCCTCGTTCAGGCAATCCAATTATCTACACGCTAGAATAGACACAAAATCTAAAAGGCACGTGACAACGCACGGGCATTCTACTAGTTAACATGGTTCCTGAAATGCAATGTACTTCCTCCATTTCTAAATATTTGTCTTTTTAGAGATTTCAAATGGACTACCAAATGCGAATGTATATAGACATATTTTAGAGTGTTGATTCACTCATTTTGCTTCGTATGTAGTTACTTGTTGAAATCTTTAAAAAGACAAATATTTAGAAACAGAGGGAATAGTAGTTGACTGATCCTCGCCCACAGGACAATAATATTGGTGACGAACAAATACGGATGAACCCGTTTTGTTGTTGATTCAGTAGCTATGGCGGAAAAATCCACATGTTTTAAGGCCGCATTCAGAATTTGTAGTTGCCATTGTTTTCCAAAATTATGCCTGTGTTGACAGTTGTAACAGCAACGATATGGTGTGGCTACTACCTGTCTCCAGTTTTATTACTCGGTCGCTACAAGCACTATAAATGAGTTGCCCAACATTTTAAGCAGGCCAAGAGTGTTGTGAGGTGCTATCACAGTGCCACTTGTATGTCGGAACCAATAGCTATGGACTATGGGGTACGTACGACTGGTGTAGTAACAGCCCGTCTGCACGTAGCACCTGAGCAGAATTAAGGTGTAAACCTTCGGGAGGAAAAATTAGGGTGTACAGAACACATTACAGATCAAAGGCAGTCGTCACTTGTAAGGATCTGGCTCTCTGCTTACTCACGAATCACTTTGAATTGAATTTCTCGCTGGATCATTCACCCAACCGCCCACACAGAGTCACGATTTTTTTGAAGCTAATGACCAAGCACACCTACTGGTTGTATGCCACTCATATTTGGCGCGTAGGTCACCAAATAACTAGCTGGCGCGTACCCCCCTACAGCGTCTGCTCCTTTTTGGGTCGGCCATTTTGCTATTCCTCCCCTCCGGTTTTGGGAACCTTCCCAGAACCTTTTTTTCTCAGTTTTTTTTCTCTCTTTTTCATTTTTCATTTTCGTTTAATTTTTTTTATTTTTTGCTTATATTTACTGTTTTGCTTTTCTTTTTCTTTATTTCCGGTCATCTTTCAAATTTACAAACACATTTTTTCAATCCGAACATTCTTTGAACTCGTGAACATTTTTTGAAATTGTGAACAATTTTTATAGATTCGCAAACATTTTTAAAAAATCGTGAATTTTTTTTGAATAGACGAATATTTTTTTTACAAATTCGAAAATATTTTTGAAAAGTGAACATTATTTCAAATTCATGATTTTACTGAAATGGTGAACATTTTTTATTAAATCGTGAACATTTTATATAAACTCCTGAACATTTATTAAAATCACAAACATTTCTTGAAATTGCGTACATTCTTGGAACATGTGAACATTTTTTTAAATTTGGGAACAATTTTTGAAATTCAGGAGCATTTTTGTTTTTGGCAAACAATTATTGAGTTCATTAAGACTTCTTAACACAGCAAATATTTTTTGAATTTTTTGTATTTTTTTTTGAAATATGGGAACATTTTTTTTTTGAAATTCTCGATTTTTGAATATTGTAAACATTTTTCTATAAATTCATGAACAATTTTAAATTTTAAATATTTTCTAAATAGACAACCATTTTTTTCTGAAATCATGAACAATTTTTGAATCCGTGAGCATTTATCATTTCCCGAACATTTTTTAAGTCATGAACAAATTTTGAATTCACAAACGATTCAAGAATTTGCAAATTTTTTGAAATCCTAAATTATTTCTAAAAATGAAAAAACCTAGAACAGAACAAAAAGCAAAAAAAATAAACAAGAGGCTCGCCGCCCCGCACATGGGCCGGCCCATGAGTGCGCTCATAAGAGCGGGGAGGGTGCACGCTCCGTGGCTTCTGGCGCGTATGAGGCCATATAGGAGGTCCCTGGTTATATATTTAAGCGTAAGCTATTACACCCGATTAACGGGTCTAGTTCGGGCTTGCAAGCCACTAGGGGAGGTGGCGATGACGAGTGGGTCGTGCTTCAGGCCCACGAGTTGAACTTGACATTTCCAGCTTGTTTGTTCTTTTGTTGTCGTTAGTAGAGGTGATGGCACCCCCTCGTTCTTGAGTAGTTGCATGCCCCCCGGCCGATGCACGTGGAAATGTTTGCTTGAGAGAATCCATGTCTTCCCAAGTTGACTCTTGAGGTGATGCGTCAACCCATTGAACAGTGACTTGGGCCAAAGTATGATAGACATCTCATCTCGCCGAGATCACTATTGCAGAATCTTGACAGGAACTTGAAACGGTGAAATGAAAGAGGGCAAATCTCTTTGTACCTCGAGTGGAGGCCGCGTACACTTCTTTCAATGGGAAACATGGAACACCAGGGGTCTTTAAGCCCATGAGTTGGATTTGGTATTCCCCGCTTGCATGTTCTTTTGTTGCTGTCAATAGAGCTGTTGAGATCCCCAACGTTCTCGAGTAGCCGCTAGATCCCCCTCCCCCCCCACACACAAAGCTGAATCCATGGAAATGTTTGCTTGAGAGAATCCATGTCTTCCCAAGTTGACTATTGTAGTGATGCATGATGCATCACTCCATTCAACAAGTACTTGGCCCACAATACAATTGCCAACTCGTTGAATTCGCCATTGTAGGATCCTGATAGGAACTTGAAATGGTGAAATGAAAGAGGGACCTTCTCTTTTGTACTTGGAGTAGGGACTTCATACACTTCTTTCATAGGGAAATATGAAACACCATATGGGTCTTTAAGCCCACGACTTGAATTTGGTATTTCCCGTTTGTATGTGATCTTGTTGCCATCAGTAGAGTTGTTGGGAACCCCTGTTCTTGAGCAACCGCTTGCCTCCTAGCCGACGCATGTGGAAATGTCTACTTGAGAGAATACATGTCTTCCCAAGTTGATTCTTGTTGGGGGTTTGGTGCGAGATATGCCAAAGGATGGCTAATCATGATGGGGGCTAGTAAGACGTCGCCGGTGCCAGGAAACGGGATGAGGCAAAGACATGCACGCCGGCGAATCTTACCCAGGTTCAGGGCTCTCCTAGGAGATAACACCCGTAGTCCTGCTCTGCAGGTTCTCCGCATGATCACTAAGGCACTAGTAAGTACAATGGTGCTCCTCGAGCTGTATGCGAGGGGTGGAAGAAGGAAGGGCTAGCTTTCTTCTCTCTCTATGTGTGTCTAGATCTAACAGTGTTGGGAACCCTTTGCATGGGTGCCCTGGGGGGTTTATATAGGCCTACCCCCAGGGGTACAATGGTAATCTTGCGGGCTGTAGGACCTGATTGTCAGTGTCTTCTGTCGCCGGCTCCTTCGCCGGCCGCTGGGGCCCGCCGCCTGGTGGGCCCTGCCGGTTAGTCTGGTACGGAGCCGACAGGCCGCCTCCACCGCTTGCGGGTCTGGCTGGCTGCTTGTTACTGTAGTCATAATGCTACAGTCCCACCGTCTGGTGGGAGATCACTGTAGCCACACCGTGTCTCCTTTGGTCGATGGCGCATGGACCCCAAGGAAAAGGTGGTCCGCCTGCTGGAGGTTGGCCCCCCTCAGGTCTGACTGGTCAGGCGCTGCCGCCTTCTGGGCTCTCGCAGCCAAGTGGGGCCCGCCGCTTGCAGGCTGCACCGACAGGCCGTCGTGGGAACAGGGTTCCGCCCGATGGTGGCGACGTCAAGGGCGGGATGGAAACAGTCCCGCGCCGTCCGGAGATCTCGTCCGGTACGGGACACTGTGGCCACGCCCCACCCTGGATATGGGGGTGATGGCTACGCCGTAGCCTCACCCCGTCTTGTCTTCTTTATGGGGCGCAGTCTTTGAGGGCGCCGCGGGTCGCCTGCCAGGTGCCGGCCTCTCTGGTGGCCGCCTGCTGGGAGGCGGCTCGTCTTGGTGCCGTCTTCTGATACTTTGGCCGTCCTCTGGCAGCCGGCCGCTTTGAGCCAGCCGACCGCCAGAAGGCGGCGCTTCATGCTTGACGCTCGTTGGGCGCAGCCGGCCCAAATGTCTTGAAATGCTCAGGAACTCGAGTGAGGCTACCCATGGTCCATTACTTCGACAATTCTTGAGGTGTTGCATCACTCCATTCAACAAGTTCTTGGGCCATAGTAGCTCGTCGAACTCGCTGTTGCAAGATTCTGACGGGGACTTGAAATGGTGAAATGAAAGAGGGTAATTCGTTTTGTACCTGGAGTGGAGGCCCTGTACACTTCTTTCACTGGGAAACATGAAAGACCAGATGCATCTTGCTAGTGTCAGGTAGCTGTAATCTGTAGGTCACTTCTCCAATTCTCGTAGTCATAGGATAAGGACCATAATAATTAAAGGCAAGCTTGTGATTTGAAAAATGGGCAACTGAAGTTTGCACATAAGGCTGCAATTTAAAAAAATACTTCATCACCCTCATAAACCTCTCTTTCAATTCTATGCTTATCAGCACGAGCTTTCATCCTTTGCTAAGTTCTCAACAAGAGTTATCTGACATGCTGATTTGCCACTTCTCTATCATCCATGAAGGAAATATGCCCTAGAGGCAATAATAAAGTTGTTATTTTATATTTCCTTATTCATGATAAATATTTATTATTCATGCTAGAATTGTATTAACTGGAAACTTGATGCATGTGTGGATACATAGACAAAAAACCGTGTCCCTAGTAAGCCTCTACTAGACTAGCCCGTTAATCAAAGATGGTTAAGTTTCCTAACCATAGACATGTGTTGTCATTTGATGAACACGATCACATCATTAGGAGAATGATTTGATGGACATGACTGTAACACCCCGTATGTAACCTGCCACATTTGTATTCCAACTCTTGCCATTTTCGACACTAAGTTATGATATTTCCTCGTTGCCGGGTTTTTGTCTTCGTGTTGTTTTGTCTTTGTCATGCATCTCATATCATGTCATCATGTGCATTGCATTTGCATACGTGTTCGGCTTATGCATCCGAGCTTTTTCCATGTTGTCCGTTTTGCATTCTGGCGCTCCTATGTCCTCCGGTGTCCCTTTCTACCTCTTTTCGTGTGCGGGTCTTAAACATTTTCGGATTGGACCGAGACTTGCCAAGCGGGCTTGGTTTACTACCGGTAGACCGCCTGTCAAGTTTCGTGCCATTTATACTTCATTTGATACTCCAACGGTTAACCGAGGGATCGAAAAGGCCTCATGTGTGTTGCAGCCAAACACCTCTCCAAAGTGGCCCAAAACCCACCTAAACCTCCTCCATCATCTAGATCGTTCGATCACGATCGCATGGCCGAAAACCGTGCTCAATTTGGAGCCTCCTAGCTCCCTCTACCTCTATATATAGGTCCCTCCACGAAAATCCCGGGTCTCTACCACCCCTAACCCTAGTCTATCCCCCTCCCGCACGCCGGACACGTCCGGGTGCGCCGGACATCACCGCCGCTGCCAACCTGGGACTGCCACGTGTCCCGAGCCGGCCCCCACTTCGCCGCCGACCCCGCGGGCCCGCGAGGCCCAGCGCT
>NC_057809.1:86441569-86452736 GCF_018294505.1 Triticum aestivum
CTGCCCGACGCCGCCCGCTCCTCGGATCCCCGCCACCATCGCCCTCGGCACCGGTGCGCTCCGCCGCCGCCGCGCACCGCCCCGCTCCGGCGACCGCGCGTGAGCGCGCCTCCTCACCGCCCGACGCCGGCGAGCGCCACCGTGCCCCGCACTGCCCCAAGTCCGGCCGCCCCCCGTCCTCTCCTCGCCGATCCGAAGCTCCCCAAGTCCGGCGACCTCAGGCGCATCTCCGGTGAACATCGATCCCCGTGCAGCTACAGTGTCCCGATCCGATCTGGATCTGAAACCCTAATCTCGGGTTGACTTTTGCCTCCTCCCAGATATTTTTTGCATACTTTGACATGCCATAACTCTGCAACCGTTGCTCCGATTCGTGCGTTTAGCATATCGAAATGTTCGTCTCGACGAGTACTTCATTTCATATCATTGCATCATGTTCACTTGAGCTCATCTTGATGCCCTAAATGCTGTTGGTAGAGTGCTAGTTTCTGTTAGTTTCAGATCCTTATCAGCAAATGCACTTTTTTCATTTTTGCCATGATTAATGTGTGCCTCCTATGATCTTGAGCTCTACATATGATTTGAAGTATGCCATGCCATCTTTACAGGGTTGTATGCCATGTATTTTTGTGATCTCTATGGTGACTAGCACAAGCATACAAAGTAGCTTACTTATTGTTACTGATTTCAGGGACTTAGAAATCTTCTAAGTCCTTTTCCTGCTGTAATTTTTATGCCATTTGTGCATGTTGCTACCAAGTGACCCGTGCCTCTTTTGAGCATGATTAGTAAGGATGTTTTGTTGATATTGTTGTGCTCTATCCATCCATATCTTTTTTTTGCAATTATGGAGCACCCTAGCTTGAGTCAATCGAGCTCTACTTTTGCTATAAAATGTTCCTGGCAGATTGTTAACATGTTTAGCAATTTTGCTGAGCTTGTTGTAGTTGATCCATGCATGCTATGTTGTTGTTCTTGCCATGTTTAGCTTCTATGCCATGTCTACTTGCTGGGTGTATGCGTAGTTTATCATGTAACACCGTGTGGTGAGTGCATCGAGCTCGTAAACATGCCTGCTTGATATCTGTTTTGCCATGTTCCAGTTGTTCACTAAGTCTGAATCTGTTAATGATAATTGCTATGTTCACATGGTTGCCATTGTATTTTTTGATCCCTTTTGGCTTATGGTCAGTAAGGGACTTTTGTTGTATGCTTTGAGTAGCTTCATACCATGCTTTGCTTTGCCATGATATGTTCCTGTAGCATGTAGTTATCTTGCTCTAAACATTGTTTCCTGATGTTAAATTCCTGACTTGTTCATTTCACTAAGTCTGTAACCTGATATCTTTTGCACTTTTGCCATGCTTGTTTGAACCTGCTATTGAGTGATTTAGCCGTAGCTCAGTGTTCATCTTTTGTCAAGCATCTTGAGTGGATCCCTTCCATGTATTTTGTTGTTATGTTAGAGTGGTGTAGCATGTTGTTCTTGATGCATTTAGAGGGCCTCGTGCTGTTAATCGCAGACCGGTGCCATATTTGTTTTGCTTGTCATTTCCAAACCGTGCATCCGATTCCGGTGATCTTTATATCGATTTCGACCGAAATCAACTCCTCTTTCCAGTGACACTCTTGGTTTTCCAAGTCGAGTCCAGGTTCAATCTTTCCTTGCCGAATCATGCATATGCATCGCATATCGCATCCCGCATATCATACCATGTTTTGCATCATGTTGTTTGTGCATTGCACGTGGTTGATTGTGTCTCCCTTTGCTTGTTGTTCTTGCTTGGGTAGAGCCGGGAGACGAGTACGTGATCGAGGAGCCCGTTGAGTACGCTTACGAGGATCAAGTCAGCTCGGAGAACTTTGCAGGCAAGATGACCATACCCTCGAAATCACTTCTATCTTTGCTTGCAAGATGCTCGCTCTTTTGCTATACCTATGATACGATACCTACCACTTGCTTATCATGCCTCCCATATTGCCATGTCAAACATCTAACCCACGTTGCCCTAGCAAACCCATGTTACCGCTTTGCTCAGCCCCTCTTCTAGCGTTGCTAGTTGCAAGTGAAGATTGGAGTTGTTCCTTGTTGGAACATGTTTATTGTTGGGATATCATTATTATATCTTGTCTATTTTAATGCACCTATATACTTGGTAAAGGGTGGAAGGCTCGGCCTTATGCCTGGTGTTTTGTTCCATTCTTGCCGCCCTAGTTTCCGTCATACCGGTGTTATGTTCCTCGATTTTGCGTTCCTTACACGGTTGGGTTATAATGGGAACCCCTTGACAGTTCGCCTTGAATAAAACTCCTCCAGCAATGCCCAACCTTGGTTTTACCATTTGCCACCTAGCCTCTTTTTCCCTTGGGTTTCCGGAGCCTGAGGGTCATCTTTATTAAACCCCCGGGCCAGTGCTCCTTGATAACCCACAAGTATAGGGGATCAATTGTAGCGTCTTTCGATAAGTAAGAGTGTCGAACCCAACGAGGAGCTGAAGGTAGAACAAATATTCCCTCAAGTTCTATCGACCACCGATACAACTCTACGCACACTTGACGTTCACTTTACCGGAAACAAGTATGAAACTAGAAGTACTTTGTAGGTATTTTTAGGTAAGCTTGCAAGAGGGTAAAGAGCACGTAAATAAAAGCTAGGGGCTGTTTAGATAAAGACACAACTAAATTAGTTTTAGTAAAGATTTTTTGTCAACAAGAAAGTTATTTGTCCCTAGGCAATCGATAACTAGACCGGTAATCATTATTGCAATTTTATTTGAGGGAGAGGCATAAGCTAACATACTTTCTCTACTTGGATCATATGCACTTATGATTGGAACTCTAGCAAGCATCCGCAACTACTAAAGATTCATTAAGGTAAAACCCAACCATAGCATTAAAGCATCAAGTCCCCTTTATCCCATACACAAACAACCTACTTACTCGGGTATGTGCTTCTGTCAGTCACGCCACCCACCATAAGCAAATCATAAGCATAATGCAAACCCTACAGCGGGAATCCCTCACGCTTGCACGACACGGAGAGCACCATAGGATAGCACCAATAATAAAACATATAGCTCAAACCAATCTTGATCATCAAATAGCCATTAGGACAAAACAGATCTACTCAAACATCATATGATAGCCATACATCATTGGGAAATAATATATAGTGTTGAGCACCATGTTTAAGTAGAGATTACAACGGGTAAGAGAGACATTACACCGCTGCATAGAGGGGGGAAGAGTTGGTGATGATGGCGGTGAAGTTGTTGGTGAAGATGGCGGTGATGATGATGGCCCCGGCAGCGCTCTGGCGCCACCGGAAGCAAGGGGGAGAGGGCCCCCTTCTTGTTCTTCCTTGACCTCCTCCCTAGATGGGAGAAGGGTTTCCCCTCTGGTCCTTGGCTTCCATGGCGTGGGAGGGGCGAGAGCCCCTCCGAGATTGGATCTATCTCTCTGTTTCTCTCTGGTTATGCGTTCTCTGATTCTTCCCTTTCACCGTTTCTTATATTCCCGGAGATCCGTAACTCCGATTGGGCTGAAATTTTGACACGATCTCTACCCGGGAATTAGCTTTCTTGTGGCGAAAGAAGGGCACCAACCGCCTCACGGGGTGGCCACGAGGGTCAGGGGCGCGCCCCCTACCTCGTGGGCCCCTCGAGCATCGTCTCGCGTGGATTCTTCTTCCCAAAAATCATATATATTCCAAAAAAATCTCCGTCAGTTTTTATTCCGTTTGGACTCCGTTTGATATGGACATTCTGCGAAACAAAAAACATGCAACAAACAGGAACTGGCACTGGGCACTGGATCAATATGTTAGTCCCAAAAATAGTATAAAAAGTTGCCAAAAGTATATGAAAGTTGTAGAATATTGGCATGGAAAAATCAAAAATTATAGATACGACAGAGACGTATCACTCCTCTGAGTGTTGGTCCAAAACTAGAGCCCCTTGCAGCGCCACCTCGGGGAAACTCGAGGGCTGGTTTTAGTTGTACGGATTGCTTATCCGGTGTGCCCTGAGAACGAGATATGTGTAGCTCCTATCGGGATTTGTCGGCACATTTGGGTGGTGTTGCTGGACTTGTTTTACCATTGTCGATATGTCTTGTAACCGGGATTCTGAGTCGGATCGGATCATCTTGGGAGAAGGAATATCCTTCGTTGACCGTGAGAGCTTGTGATGGGCTAAGTTGGGACACCCCTGCAGGGATTTGATCTTTCGAAAGCCGTGCCCGCGGTTATGGGCAGATGGGAATTTGTTAATGTCCGGTTGTAAAAAAACCTGAAACTTAACTTAATTAAAATGAATCAACTGAGTGTGTGGCCGTGATGGTCTCTTTTCGGCGAAGTCCGGGAAGGGAACACGGTCTCGTGTTATGCTTGATCGTAGGTTGTTCTAGGATCACTTCTTGATCATAGTTCATTGATCGTGCCTTGCCTTCTCTTCTCGCTCTCATTTGCGTATGTTAGCCACCATATATGCTAGTCGCTAGCTGTAGCTCCACCTCATAGTTTTACCCTTCCTATAAGCTTAAATAGTCTTGATCGCGGGGGTGTGAGATTGCTGAGTCCCCGTGACTCACAGATTTCCTTCCAAAACCAGATGCAAGGACTGATGATACCGCTCCAGGTGATTCGACTGAGCTCAAGTGGGAGTTCGATGAGGACTCAGGATGATACTACGTGTCTTTTCCAAATGATCAGTAGTGGTGCCCAGTTGGGGCGATCGGGGACATTGTTGCATTTGGGGTTTATCTTCGTTTTGGTTCCGTAGTCGGACCTTGAGTGTAACTGGATGAATGTAATGATATTTATGCTATTTGTGTGACGTGGCGAGTGTAAGCCAACTATGTATCTTTTCCCTTATTTATTACATGGGTTGTTGTGAAGATTACCTCACTTGTGACATTGCTTTCAATGTGGTTATGCCTCTAAGTCGTGCTTTGACATGTGGGAGATATAGCCGCATCGAGGGCGTTACAAGTTGGTAATCAGAGCCTTCCCCGACCTTAGGAGCCCCCTGCTTGATCGAATCGTTGGCGTTGTTGAGTCTAGAAAAATGTTTTGAGTCATTTAGGATTATATATATCGAAGAGTAGGATTCTTTTTACTCCTCAGTCCCTTCGTCGCTCTGGTGAGGCATCCTGATGTAGAGTTTTGACTCTTCTCTTCTGAAATTTCACTAAAAAAAATTTAGGATCACGCGGGTATCTTGGAATCGTTTCGATGGTTTTGTGACGAGAACATTGTTCTTGGTGCCTCCTGACATTTAGGGGTTGTGGCAGTGTCCCGGGGAGTTGAGCTCCGAGGTGTTGTCGTCACAATTTTATCGTTGCAAATCTGGAATACCTGAGTTTTGCCGACATCGAAAATCTCTTTTATGCAGTTGTTGGTGAGATAACCTCGACGCCACCCAGTACTGGGGCGGGAATTCGGGAGTATTGCCATAACTCGTATAACGGATGCTTTTCGAAGGTTGAGGTAAATGATTTCCGAAGGTTTCTTGGTTATGTGTTGAAGGATGGATACAGCTGGATGTAGGATTTGCTAGCTTTGGGTGAGATATTATGCTTCCCCTGTATCCCCAACACCTGATTGCATAACCGGAAAGGTTCGGGAGTTTCATAGGTGGGAATTCTTGTAGCTCTAGTATTTCTTCCGCGGATATTTGGTTTGTGATTGGGTAATCCTCACCAAGTATTTGTTCATTCCGTACCTTGTTGTTTTATTTGTTCTACCTCTATCTAAGTGGCTTCTCAATTTATGGAAGTGTGACCATTTCAATTGGAATGCATTCGTTCATTTTGTTCGGATGCTAAGACTATATGTTGCAATTTCGATCCATTTGATTCAGCTTGAATATATGCGTGTCAAGATGCTAACGGATGTCACCCTCTCCAGGATGGCTCCTCCAACTCGTACGACTCCGAATCCGGATCCGCCACCACCACCTCCACCTCCGGAGGCATGGCAAGCTGAGATGGCTGCTACCAATGCAAACACGCAGCTGATCATGCAAATTTTCCAAGAGCGCAACCAAGGGAACCAAGGCCATGGCAACAATCAGAATCAGTTTGCTACACTCAACCAGTTCCTCGCTAACCAGCCAAAGGCCTTCAACAACTGTGTCAAGGCAACAGATGCTGATGATTGGCTCGTGGATATCTGCAAGCATTTCGAGTGCAGCAACGTCAGGCCTGAGGACTTTGTCAAGTTTGCCTCGTTCCAACTCAAAGACCAAGCTGCTGAGTGGTATCAGCAATACAAAGATTCCAGAGGAGGCCGTGTGATTACCTGGGATGAATTCCGTCAAGACTTCAAAGCTCACCACATTCCTCAGAGTGTTGTTGAGAGCAAGCGTGAGGAATTCCGCAACCTGAAGCAAGGCAGCTTGTCTGTTTACCAGTATAACATCATGTTCCAGAAGCTCGCTCATTTCACCAAGAAGGACGTCCCTAACGAGAAGAGCATGATTTATCAGTTCAGAGGTGGCCTCAGAGAAGATCTTCAACTTGCTCTTGTGCTTTTCGAGCCTCAGAAGTACGATGAGTTTTACAACATGGCACTGAAACAAGAGGCTGCCCAACTCAAGTACGATGCTTCCAAGAAGCGAGTCAGAGATGCAACTCCTTCTTCCTCAACTCAAGTGGAAACTAAGCAGCAAAAGTATTGGCTGCCTCCTCCTCCGTTCCGTCAGCCTTATCAGCAGAAGAGCAAAGGTGGCAATGGATCTTCCCACCCACCCAACCCAGGCTTTCAGAACAAGACTTCGTCTCATGCTCCAAGATCAAGTGCTCTGTATCACCGTCCGCTCTCGGAGGTCACGTGCAACAAGTGTCAGCAGAAGGGTCACTATGCCAACAAATGCTTCAATCAGAGGCGTCTTCCTCCTCCTCCTCCTGTGAGATTTGCCAGCACTGCAGTGGTCAAGCATAATCCCAAGCACGCCAAGGTCAACATGATGAACGCAGCTCAGGCAGAGGACTCGTCATATGTGATTATGGGTAACCTTCCTGTTAATGATATTCCTGCAAAAGTTCTTTTTGACACGGGTGCATCGCATTGTTTCATCTCGGGACCTTTTGCATCTAAGCATGATTTGGTTACTCAAGTTTTGCCGAGACCTTTGGCTATTGTTTCTCCGGCCCAACAAATGACTTCTCGATTTTTCGTCTCGGATGTTTCTATCACGTTGGGCGACTATAAGTTCTTGTCTTCTCCTAATGTCCTTGGTGACTCGGATATTGATCTTATTCTTGGAATGGATTGGCTTTCTAAGCACAAGGCTCAGCTTGATTGTGCTGCCAGGCAGATTCAATTGACACATTCGTCTGAGGATGTAATCGTCTTTGCCGCTCGTGATGATACCATCCGTCTGTTTTCTCTCAACGAGAAGGGCGAGCTGGATGCCATCTCTCAGATTCTAGTCGTTTGCGAATATCAAGACGTCTTTCTAGAAGAGCTTCTAGGAATGCCTCCGCACCGGCCAGTTGAATTCGTCATCGATCTTGAGCCTGGCACGGAACCTGTTTGCAAACGTCCTTACAAGCTTGGACCTGAAGAGTTGAAGGAGCTGAAGAAGCAACTCGATATTCAAGAGCGTATGGGTCTCATCCGACCAAGTTCTTCTCCATGGGGTTGTGGTGTTCTTTTCGTCAAGAAGAAGGATGGAACGGACCGACTTTGTGTCGACTACCGTCCATTGAACAAGAAGACCATAAAGAACAAGTACCCACTTCCCAACATCAATGAGCTTTTCGAACAACTCAAAGGTGCTCAAGTATTCTCCAAGCTTGATCTCCGTATGGGCTATCATCAGATTCGCATTCGTGAAGAAGATATCCCCAAGACAGCGTTCAGAACAAGCTATGGTTCATATGAATACACTGTCATGTCTTTCAGCCTTGTCAACGCTCCTCCAACATTCTCTCGCATGATGAACTTCATCTTCAACACCTACACAAATGACTTCGTCTTGGTCTACCTTGATGACATTTTGGTCTTTTCCAAGAACAAGGAGGATCATGCCAAACACTTGAGATTGGTGCTGGATAAACTCAGAGAACATCAGTTCTATGTGAAGTTTTCAAAGTGCGAGTTTTGGCTCGATGAGGTTCTCTACCTTGGGCATATCATCTCTGCCAAGGGCATAGCGGTTAATCCTGAGAAGGTGTCTGCAATTGTGAATTGGGAACCACCTCAGAATGTGAAGCAACTCCGCAGCTTCCTTGGACTCGCAAGCTACTATCGAAGGTTTGTTGAGAACTTCTCTAAGATCGTGAAGCCTCTTTCCAACCTTCTCCAGAAGCATGTGAAGTATGTCTGGTCGCTTGAATGTGACATCGCCTTCTACACCCTAAAAGAGAAGTTAGTCACTGCTCCAGTTCTGACTCCTCCTGATGAATCCAGACCGTTCGAGGTCTTCTGTGATGCTTCCCTTCAAGGTCTTGGTGCAGTGTTGATGCAAGAGAAGAAAGTTGTGGCCTATACCTATCGCCAGTTGAAGCCCAACGAAAAGAACTACCCCACTCATGACCTCGATTTGGCGGCAGTTGTCCATGCTCTTTTAACATGGAGACATCTCTTGTTGGGAAGAAAAGTGGACATCTTCACTGATCATAAGAGTCTCAAGTACATCTTCACTCAGCCAAACCTCAACCTCAGGCAGACTTGTTGGGTCGAGATGATTCAAGAGTATAATCCGAGTATCGAATATACTCCAGGCAAGGCCAATGTAATTGCTGACGCATTGAGCAGGAAGGCTTACTACAACAGTCTGATTATCAAGCCTTACCAACCCGAGCTTTGTGAAGCTTTCCGCAAACTCAATATACAAGTTGTTCCTCAAGGATTTCTGGCCAACCTCCAAGTCTCTCCTACTTTGGAAGATCAGATTCGCGAGGCTCAACTTCTTGATGCTATGGTGAAGAAGGTGAAGATTGGGATTGCCAAGAGTCAACCCAAGTACAAGTGCTATCGTCTTGATGACAAGGATACTCTATTCTTCGAGGATCGCATTGTTGTGCCTAAAGGTGACCTTCGTAAAGTCATTATGAACGAGGCTCACAATTCACTCCTCCCTATTCACCCTGGAAGTACAAAGATGTACCAGGACCTCAAGCAGTCGTATTGGTGGACTCGAATGAAGCGCGGGATTGCTCAGTTCGTGAATGAATGTGATGTCTGCAGAAGAGTGAAAGCAGAACACCAACGACCAGCTGGTCTCCTCCAACCTCTTGCCATTCCAGAATGGAAGTTTGACCACATTGAGATGGACTTCGTGACTGGATTTCCAAAGTCCAAGCGTGGCAATGATGCTATCTTCGTTGTCATCGACAAACTCACTAAAGTGGCTCATTTTCTTCCTATCAAAGAATCTATCACAGCAGCTCAGTTGGCAGAGCTATATACCTCCAGGATTGTCTCTTTGCACGGCATTCCGCAGTTGATATCTTCAGATCGTGGGAGCATCTTCACCTCTAAGTTCTGGGATTCTTTTCAGAAGGCCATGGGCACCAACATTCGCTTCAGCACAGCTTTTCATCCTCAAACTAGTGGCCAAGTCGAGAGGGTCAATCAAATTCTTGAAGATATGCTCAGGGCTTGTGTCATCTCTTTCGGTATGAAGTGAGAAGATTGTCTTCCATATGTCGAGTTCTCCTACAACAACAGCTTCCAAGCGAGTTCGGGCAAGGCCCCATTCGAGATTCTCTATGGAAGGAAGTGCCATACTCCTCTTAATTGGTCAGAGACTGGTGAACGTCAACTTCTTGGAAATGACTTGATCACAGAGGCTGGAGAAATGTGCAAAGTCATTCGTGATAATCTCAAAGCCACGCAATCGCGCCAGAAGAGTTACTATGATAGCAAGCATCGTGAATTGGCTTTCGAGATCGGAGACCATGTCTACCTCCGCGTCTCTCCAATGAAAGGTACTCGTCGCTTCGGAATCAAAGGGAAGCTTGCCCCTAGATACGTGGGTCCTTTCAAGATCATCAGCAAAAGAGGCGATCTCGCCTATCAACTTGAGCTTCCATCCAACTTTGCAAACGTGCATGACGTGTTTCACGTGTCTCAACTCCGCAAGTGTTTCAAGACTCCTGACCGCACCGTCGACTTCGAAGAGATTGATCTCCAAGAAGACCTGTCTTATCATGAGCACCCAGTTGCTATTCTTGAAGAAACTGAGCACAAGACTCGCAACAAGTCTATCAAATTCCTGAAAGTCAAGTGGTCACATCATTCCGACCGTGAAGCCACCTGGGAACGCGAGGATCACCTCCTTTCTGCGTACCCGGAGTTTTTCCAGTTCTAGATCTCGGGACGAGATCCTTTCGTAGTGGCGGAGTGTTGTAACACCCCGTATGTAACCTGCCACATTTGTATTCCAACTCTTGCCATTTCCGGCACTAAGTTATGATATTTCCTCGTTGTCGGGTTTTTGTTTTCGTGTTGTTTTGTCTTTGTCATGCATCTCATATCATGTCATCATGTGCATTGCATTTGCATACGTGTTCGTCTTATGCATCCGAGCTTTTTCCCCGTTGTTTGTTTTGCATTCCGACGCTCCTATGTCCTCCGGTGTCCCTTTCTACCTCTTTTCGTGTGCAGGTGTTAAACGTTTTCGGATTGGACTGAGACTTGCCAAGCGGCCTTGGTTTACTACCGGTAGACCACCTGTCAAGTTTCCTCCCATTTGGATTTTGTTTGATACTCCAATGGTTAACCGAGGGATCGAAACGGCCTCGTGTGTGTTGAAGCCCAACACCTCTCCAAAGTGGCCCAAAACCCACCTAAACCTCCTCCATCATCTAGATCGTTCGATCACGATCGTGTGGGCGAAAACCATGCTCAATTTGGAGCCTCCTAGCTCCATCTACCTCTATATATAGGTCCCTCCACAAAAATCCCGGGTCTCTACCACCCCTAACCCTAGTCTATCGCCCTCCCGTGCGCCGGACACGTCCGGGCGCGCCGGACATCACCGCCGCCGCCAACGGGGGACTGCCACGTGTCCCGAGCCGGCCCCCACTTCGCTGCCGACCCCGCGGGCCCACGAGGCCCAGCACCGGCCCTCCCGGCCCGGCTCCTCCCGCCGCCCGACGCCGCCCGCTCCTCGGATCCCCGCTGCCATCGCCCTCGACGCCGGCGCACTCCGTC
>NC_057809.1:86753336-86943799 GCF_018294505.1 Triticum aestivum
AGATGTTGGGTTGGCGTATTTCGAGATTAGGATTTGTCACTCCGATTGTCGGAGAGGTATCTCTGGGCCCTCTCGGTAATGCACATCACATAAGCCTTGCAAGCACTGCAACTAATATGTTAGTTGTGAGATGATGTATTACGGAACGAGTAAAGAGACTTGCCAGTAACGAGATTGAACTAGGTATTGGATACCGACGATCGAATCTCGGGCAAGTAACATACCGATGACAAAGGGAACAGCGTATGTTGTTATGCGGTCTGACCGATAAAGATCTTCGTAGAATATGTAGGAGCCAATATGGGCATCCAGGTCCCGCTATTGGTTATTGACCGGAGACGTGTCTCGGTCATGTCTACATTGTTCTCGAACCCGTAGGGTCCGCACGCTTAAGGTTACGATGACAGTTATATTATGAGTTTACATGTTTTGATGAACCGAAGGAGTTCGGAGTCCCGGATGAGATCGGGGACATGACGAGGAGTCTCGAAATGGTCGAGACGTAAAGATTCATATATTGGATGATATGGTTAGGCCAAGGGGTCAAGCCCATGAGGCTTTAGATCGGTGCAAAAAGGAGTTTTGCGGAGGCCAGGGGGCCAAACGCCGGAGACCCTGGCGTCTGGCCCTGGGCCAGACGCCGAGGCCCATGGCGTCTGGGCCAGACGCCAAGGATTGTGGCGTTTGGTCCTGGAGTCCGAGTGGGACTCTTGCCTTTCGGGCAAAACCGACTTTGAGGAGGCTTTTGCTCCAAGTTTCGACCCCGGGGCTCAACATATAAATAGAGGGGCAGGGCTAGCACCAAAGACACAACAAGTTGATCCACGTGATCTATTCCTTAGCCGTGTGCGGTGCCCCCTGCCACCATATACCTCGATAATACTGTAGCGGAGTTTAGGCGAAGCCCTGCTGCTGTAGTTCATCAAGATCGTCACCACGCCGTCGTGCTGACGGAACTCTTCCCCGACACTTTGCTGGATCGGAGTCCGGGGATCGTCATCGAGCTGAACGTGTGCTCGAACTCGGAGGTGCCGTAGTTTCGGTGCTTGATCGGTTGGATCGTGAAGACGTACGACTACTTCCTCTACGTCGTGTCATCGCTTCCGCAGTCGGTCTGCGTTGGGTACGTAGACAACACTCTCCCCTCGTTGCTATGCATCACATGATCTTGCGTGTGCGTAGGAATTTTTTTGAAATTACTACGAAACCCAACAGTGGCATCCGAGCCTAGGTTATTTATGTTGATGTTATATGCACGAGTAGAACACAAGTGAGTTGTGGACGATACAAGTCATACTGCCTACCAGCATGTCATACTTTGGTTCGGCGGTATTGTTGGACGAGACGACCCGGACCAACCTTACGCGTACGCTTACGCGAGACCGGTTCCCTCGACGTGCTTTGCACAGAGATGGCTTGCGGGCGACTGCCTCTCCAACTTTAGTTGAACCGAGTATGGCTACGCCCGGTCCTTGAGAAGGTTAAAACGGAGTCTATTTGACAAACTATCGTTGTGGTTTTGATGCGTAGGTGAGATTGGTTCTTACTTAAGCCCGTAGCAGCCACGTAAAACATGCAACAACAAAGTAGAGGACGTCTAACTTGTTTTTGCAGGGCATGTTGTGATGTGATATGGTCAAGGCATGATGCTGAATTTTATTGTATGAGATGATCATGTTTTGTAACCGAGTTATCGGCAACTGGCAGGAGCCATATGGTTGTCGCTTTATTGTATGCAATGCAATCGCGATGTAATGCTTTACTTTATTACTAAACGGTAGTGATAGTCGTGGAAGCATAAGATTGGCGAGACGACAACGATGCTACGATGGAGATCAAGGTGTCGCGCCGGTGACGATGGTGATCATGACGGTGCTTCGGAGATGGAGATCACAAGCACAAGATGATGATGGCCATATCATATCACTTATATTGATTGCATGTGATGTTTATCTTTTTATGCATCTTATCTTGCTTTGATTGACGGTAGCATTATAAGATGATCTCTCACTAAATTATCAAGAAGTGTTCTCCCTGAGTATGCACCGTTGCGAAAGTTCTTCGTGCTGAGACACCACGTGATGATCGGGTGTGATAGGCTCTACGTTCAAATACAACGGGTGCAAAACAGTTGCGCACGCAGAATACTCAGGTTAAACTTGACGAGCCTAGCATATGCAGATATGGCCTCGGAACACGGAGACCGAAAGGTCGAGCGTGAATCATATAGTAGATATGATCAACATAATGATGTTCACCGATGAAACTACTCCATCTCACGTGATGATCGGACATGGTTTAGTTGATTTGGATCACGTGGTCACTTAGAGGATTAGAGGGATGTCTATCTAAGTGGGAGTTCTTTAGTAATATGATTAATCGAACTTAAAATTTATCATGAACTTAGTCCCTGATAGTATCTTGCTTGTTTATGTTGATTGTAGATAGATGGCTCGTGCTGTTGTTCCGTTGAATTTTAATGCGTTCCTTGAGAAAGCAAAGTTGAAAGATGATGGTAGCAATTACACGGACTGGGTCCGTAACTTGAGGATTATCCTCATTGCTGCACAGAAGAATTACGTCCTGGAAGCACCGCTGGGTGCCAGGCCTGCTGCTGGAGCAACACCAGATGTTGTGAACGTCTGGCAGAGCAAAGCTGATGACTACTCGATAGTTCAGTGTGCCATGCTTTACGGCTTAGAATCGGGACTTCAACGACGTTTTGAACGTCATGGAGCATATGAGATGTTCCAGGAGTTGAAGTTAATATTTCAAGCAAATGCCCGAATTGAGAGATATGAAGTCTCCAATAAGTTCTATAGCTGCAAGATGGAGGAGAACAGTTCTGTCAGTGAGCATATACTCAAAATGTCTGGGTATAATAATCACTTGATTCAATTGGGAGTTAATCTTCCGGATGATTGCGTCATTGACAGAATTCTCCAATCACTGCCACCAAGCTACAAGAGCTTCGTGATGAACTATAATATGCAAGGGATGAACAAGACTATTCCCGAGCTCTTCGCAATGCTGAAAGCTGCGGAGGTAGAAATCAAAAAGGAGCATCAAGTGTTGATGGTTAACAAAACCACTAGTTTCAAGAAAAAGGGCAAAGGAAAGAAGAAAGGGAACTTCAAGAAGAACAGCAAGCCAGTTGCTGCTCAAGAGAAGAAACCCAAGTCTGGACCTAAGCCTGAAACTGAGTGCTTCTACTGCAAGCAGACTGGTCACTGGAAGCGGAACTGCCCCAAGTATTTGGCGGATAAGAAGGATGGCAAGTTGAACAAAGGTATATGTGATATACATGTTATTGATGTGTACCTTACTAATGCTCGCAGTAGCACCTGGGTATTTGATACTGGTTCTGTTGCTAATATTTGCAACTCGAAACAGGGGCTACGGATTAAGCGAAGATTGGCTAAGGACGAGGTGACGATGCGCGTGGGAAACGGTTCCAAAGTCGATGTGATCGCAGTCGGCACGCTACCTCTACATCTACCTTCGGGATTAATATTAGACCTAAGTAATTGTTATTTGGTGCCAGCGTTGAGCATGAACATTATATCTGGATCTTGTTTAATGCGAGACGGTTATTCATTTAAATCAGAGAATAATGGTTGTTCTATTTATATGAGTAATATCTTTTATGGTCATGCACCCTTGAAGAGTGGTCTATTCTTATTAAATCTCGATAGTAGTAATACACATATTCATAATGTTGAAACCAAAAGATGCAGAGTTGATAATGAAAGTGCAACTTATTTGTGGCACTGTCGTTTAGGTCATATCGGTATAAAGCGCATGAAGAAACTCCATACTGATGGACTTTTGGAACCACTTGATTATGAATCACTTGGTACTTGCGAACCGTGCCTCATGGGCAAGATGACTAAAACACCGTTCTCCGGTACTATGGAGAGAGCAACAGATTTGTTGGAAATCATACATACCGATGTATGTGGTCCGATGAATATTGAGGCTCGAGGCGGATATCGTTATTTTCTCACCTTCACAGATGATTTGAGCAGATATGGATATATCTACTTAATGAAGCATAAGTCTGAAACATTTGAAAAGTTCAAAGAATTTCAGAGTGAAGTTGAAAATCATCGTAACAAGAAAATAAAGTTTCTACGATCTGATCGTGGAGGAGAATATTTGAGTTACGAGTTTGGTGTACATTTGAAAAACTGTGGAATAGTTTCACAACTCACGCCACCCGGAACACCACAGCGCAATGGTGTGTCCGAACGTCGTAATCGTACTTTACTAGATATGGTGCGATCTATGATGTCTCTTACAGATTTACCGCTATCATTTTGGGGTTATGCTTTAGAGACGGCCGCATTCACGTTAAATAGGGCACCATCAAAATCCGTTGAGACGACGCCTTATGAACTGTGGTTTGGCAAGAAACCAAAGTTGTCGTTTCTTAAAGTTTGGGGCTGCGATGCTTATGTGAAAAAGCTTCAACCTGATAAGCTCGAACCCAAATCGGAGAAATGTGTCTTCATAGGATACCCAAAGGAAACTGTTGGGTACACCTTCTATCACAGATCCGAAGGCAAGACATTCGTTGCTAAGAATGGATCATTTCTAGAGAAGGAGTTTCTCTCGAAAGAAGTGAGTGGGAGGAAAGTGGAACTTGACGAGGTAACTGTACCTGCTCCCTTACTGGAAAGTAGTTCATCACAGAAAACTGTTTCAGTGACACCTACACCAGTTAGTGAGGAAGCCAATGATAATGATCATGAAACTTCAGATCAAGATACTACTGAACTTCGTAGATCAACCAGAGTAAGATCCGCGCCAGAGTGGTACGGTAATCCTGTTCTGGAAGTCATGCTACTAGATCATGATGAACCTACGAACTATGAAGAAGCGATGGTGAGCCCAGATTCCGCAAAGTGGCTTGAAGCCATGAAATCTGAGATGGGATCCATGTATGAGAACAAAGTATGGACTTTGGTTGACTTGCCCGATGATCGGCAAGCAATTGAGAATAAATGGATCTTTAAGAAGAAGACTGACGCTGATGGTAATGTTACTGTCTACAAAGCTCGACTTGTCGCAAAAGGTTTTCGGCAAGTTCAAGGGATTGACTACGATGAGACCTTCTCACCCGTAGCGATGCTTAAGTCCGTCCGAATCATGTTAGCGATTGCCGCATTTTATGATTATGAAATTTGGCAGATGGATGTCAAAACTGCATTCCTGAATGGATTTCTGGAAGAAGAGTTGTATATGATGCAACCGGAAGGTTTTGTCGATCCAAAGGGAGCTAACAAAGTGTGCAAGCTCCAGCGATCCATTTATGGACTGGTGCAAGCCTCTCGGAGTTGGAATAAACGTTTTGATAGTGTGATCAAAGCATTTGGTTTTATACAGACTTTCGGAGAAGCCTGTATTTACAAGAAAGTGAGTGGGAGCTCTGTAGCATTTCTGATATTATATGTGGATGACATATTACTGATTGGAAATGATATAGAATTTCTGGATAGCATAAAGGGATACTTGAATAAAAGTTTTTCAATGAAAGACCTCGGTGAAGCTGCTTACATATTAGGCATTAAGATCTATAGAGATAGATCAAAACGCTTAATTGGACTTTCACAAAGCACATACCTTGACAAAATTTTGAAGAAGTTCAAAATGGATCAAGCGAAGAAAGGGTTCTTGCCTGTGTTACAAGGTGTGAAATTGAGTAAGACTCAATGCCCGACCACTGCAGAAGATAGAGAGAATATGAAAGATGTTCCCTATGCATCAGCCATAGGATCTATCATGTATGCAATGCTGTGTACCAGACCTGATGTATGCCTTGCTATAAGTTTAGCAGGGAGGTACCAAAGTAATCCAGGAGTGGATCACTGGACAGCGGTCAAGAACATCCTGAAATACCTGAAAAGGACTAAGGATATGTTTCTCGTATATGGAGGTGACAAAGAGCTCATCGTAAAAGGTTACGTTGATGCAAGCTTTGACACTGATCCGGACGATTCTAAATCGCAAACCGGATACGTGTTTACATTAAACGGTGGAGCTGTCAGTTGGTGCAGTTCTAAACAAAGCGTCGTAGCGGGATCTACATGTGAAGCGGAATACATAGCTGCTTCGGAAGCAGCAAATGAAGGAGTCTGGATGAAGGAGTTCATATCCGATCTAGGTGTCATACCTAGCGCATCGGGTCCAATGAAAATCTTTTGTGACAATACTGGTGCAATTGCCTTGGCAAAGGAATCCAGATTTCACAAAAGGACCAAACACATCAAGAGACGCTTCAACTCCATCCGGGATCTAGTCCAGGTGGGAGACATAGAGATTTGCAAGATACATACGGATCTGAATGTTGCAGACCCGTTGACTAAGCCTCTTCCACGAGCAAAACATGATCAGCACCAAGGCTCCATGGGTGTTAGAATCATTACAGTGTAATCTAGATTATTGACTCTAGTGCAAGTGGGAGACTGAAGGAAATATGCCCTAGAGGCAATAATAAAGTTATTATTTATTTCCTTATAATCATGATAAATGTTTATTATTCATGCTAGAATTGTATTAACCGGAAACATAATACATGTGTGAATACATAGACAAACAAAGTGTCACTAGTATGCCTCTACTTGACTAGCTCGTTAATCAAAGATGGTTATGTTTCCTGACCATGAACAATGAGTTGTTATTTGAGTAACGAGATCACATCATTAGTTGAATGATCTGATTGACATGACCCATTCCATTAGCTTAGCACCTGATCGTTTAGTATGTTGCTATTGCTTTCTTCATGACTTATACATGTTCCTATGACTATGAGATTATGCAACTCCCGTTTGCCGGAGGAACACTTTGGGTGCTACCAAACGTCACAACGTAACTGGGTGATTATAAAGGAGCATTACAGGTGTCTCCAAAAGTAGATGTTGGGTTGGCGTATTTCGAGATTAGGATTTGTCACTCCGATTGTCGGAGAGGTATCTCTGGGCCCTCTCGGTAATGCACATCACATAAGCCTTGCAAGCACTGCAACTAATATGTTAGTTGTGAGATGATGTATTACGGAACGAGTAAAGAGACTTGCCAGTAACGAGATTGAACTAGGTATTGGATACCGACGATCGAATCTCGGGCAAGTAACATACCGATGACAAAGGGAACAGCGTATGTTGTTATGCGGTCTGACCGATAAAGATCTTCGTAGAATATGTAGGAGCCAATATGGGCATCCAGGTCCCGCTATTGGTTATTGACCGGAGACGTGTCTCGGTCATGTCTACATTGTTCTCGAACCCGTAGGGTCCGCACGCTTAAGGTTACGATGACAGTTATATTATGAGTTTACATGTTTTGATGAACCGAAGGAGTTCGGAGTCCCGGATGAGATCGGGGACATGACGAGGAGTCTCGAAATGGTCGAGACGTAAAGATTCATATATTGGATGATATGGTTAGGCCAAGGGGTCAAGCCCATGAGGCTTTAGATCGGTGCAAAAAGGAGTTTTGCGGAGGCCAGGGGGCCAAACGCCGGAGACCCTGGCGTCTGGCCCTGGGCCAGACGCCGAGGCCCATGGCGTCTGGGCCAGACGCCAAGGATTGTGGCGTTTGGT
Source organism: Triticum aestivum (assembly GCF_018294505.1). Classification (NCBI taxonomy): domain Eukaryota; kingdom Viridiplantae; phylum Streptophyta; class Magnoliopsida; order Poales; family Poaceae; genus Triticum; species Triticum aestivum. The sequence continues at coordinate 86,760,941 of NC_057809.1, forward strand.
CCTGGAGTCCGAGTGGGACTCTTGCCTTTCGGGCAAAACCGACTTTGAGGAGGCTTTTGCTCCAAGTTTCGACCCCGGGGCTCAACATATAAATAGAGGGGCAGGGCTAGCACCAAAGACACAACAAGTTGATCCACGTAATCTATTCCTTAGTCGTGTGCGGTGCCCCCTGCCACCATATACCTCGATAATACTGTAGCGGAGTTTAGGCGAAGCCCTGCTGCTGTAGTTCATCAAGATCGTCACCACGCCGTCGTGCTGACGGAACTCTTCCCCGACACTTTGCTGGATCGGAGTCCGGGGATCGTCATCGAGCTGAACGTGTGCTCGAACTCGGAGGTGCCGTAGTCTCGGTGCTTGATCGGTTGGATCGTGAAGACGTACGACTACTTCCTCTACGTCGTGTCATCGCTTCCGCAGTCGGTCTGCGTTGGGTACGTAGACAACACTCTCCCCTCGTTGCTATGCATCACATGATCTTGCGTGTGCGTAGGAATTTTTTTGAAATTACTACGAAACCCAACAGTTAAAGTCGCCAGCGGGCCGCCGGAGGGCAAGGAGCACCGCACACTGATGTCTACTACACAACCTTCTTCTTGTAGACATTGTTGGGCCTCCAAGTGCAGAGGTTTGTAGGACAGTAGCAAATTACCCAATACAATGGTAGATTGTATAGGTGCACTAGTTCGGCGAAGAGATGGTGATACAAGTGGTATATGGATGGTAGATAAAGGTTTTTGTAATCTGAAAATATAAAAACAGCAAGGTAACTAATGGTAAAAGTGAGCTTAAACGGTATTGCAATGCTAGGAAACAAGGCCTAGGGTTCATACTTTCACTAGTGCAAGTTCTCTCAACAATAATAACATAATTGGATCACATAACTATCCCTCAACATGCAACAAAGAGTCACTCCAAAGTCACTAATAGCGGAGAACAAACGAAGAGATTATGGTAGGGTACGAAACCACCTCAAAGTTATTCTTTCCAATCAATCCGTTGGGCTATTCCTATAAGTGTCACAAATAGCCCTAGAGTTCATACTAGAATAACGCCTTAAGACACAAATCAACCAAAACCCTAATGTCACCTAGATACTCCAATGTCTCCTCAAGTATCCGTGGGTATGATTATACGATATGCATCACACAATCTCAAATTCATCTATTCAACTAACACATAGAACCTCAAAGAGTGCCCCAAAGTTTCTACCGAAGAGTCAAGACGAAAACGTGTGCCAACCCCAATGCATAGGTTCATGGGCGGAACCCGCAAGTTGATCACCAAAACATACATCAAGTGAATCATGTGATACCCCATTGTCACCACAGATACGCACGGCAAGACATACATCAAGTGATCTCAAATCTTTAAAGACTCAATCCGATAAGATAACTTCAAAGGGAAAAATCAATCCATTACAAGAGAGTAGAGGGGGAGAAACATCATAAGATCCAACTATAATAGCAAAGCTCGTGATACATCAAGATCGTACCACCTCAAGAACACGAGAGAGAGAGAGAGATCAAACACATAGCTACTGGTACATACCCTCAGCCCCGAGGGAGAACTACTCCCTCCTCGTCATGGAGACCTCCGGATGATGAAGATGGCCACCGGAGAGGGATTTCCCCCTCCGGCAGGGTACCGGAACGGGTCTAGATTGGTTTTCGGTGGCTACGGAGGCTTCTTGCGGCGGAACTCCCGATCTATTGTGCTCCCCGATCGTTTTAGGGTATATGGGTATATATAGGAGGAAGAAGTACATCAGGGGAGCCACGAGGGGCCCACGAGGGTGGAGGGCGCGCCCCCTACCTCGTGGCTTCCTCGAAGCTTCCTTTATGTGGACTCCAAGTCTCCCGGGTTTCTTTCCTTCCAAAAATAAGTTCCGTGAAGTTTCAGGTCAATTGGACTCCGTTTGATTTTCCTTTTCTGCGATACTCTAAAACAAGGAAAAAACAGAAACTGGAACTGGGCTTTGGGTTAATAGGTTAGTCCCAAAAATCATATAAAATAGCACAGAAATGCATATAAAACATCCAAGGTTGATAACATAATAGCATGGAACAATAAAAAATTATAGATACGTTGGAGACGTATCAGCATCCCCAAGCTTAATTCCTGCTCGTCCTCGAGTAGGTAAATGATAGAAACAGAATTTTTGATGTGGAATGCTACCTAACATATTCATGATGTATTTCTCTTTATTGTAGCAAGAATATTCAGATCCATAAGGTTCAAGTAAAAAGTTTAATATTGACATAATAAAAAATAATAATACTTCAAGCATACTAACCAAGTAATCATGTATTCTCAAAATAACATGGCCAAAGAAAGCTATCCCTACAAAATCATATAGTCTGGCTATGCTCTATCTTCACCACACAAAATATTTAAATCATGCACAACCCCGATGACAAGCCAGGCAATTGTTTCATACTTTTGATGTTCTCAAACTTATTCAATCTTCACGCAATATATGAGCGTGAGCCACGGATATAACACTATAGGTGGAATAGAATGGTGGTTGTGGAGAAGACAAAAAGGAGAAGATAGTCTCACATCAACTAGGTGTATCAACGGGCTATGGAGATGCCCATCAATAGATATCAATGTGAGTGAGTAGGGATTGCCATGCAACGGATGCACTAGAGCTATAAATGTATGAAAGCTCAGCAAAAGAAACTAGTGGGTGTGCATCCAACTCGCTTGCTCACGAAGACCTAGGGCATTTTGAGGAAGCCCATCATTGGAATATACAAGCCAAGTTCTATAATGTAAGATTCCCACTAGTATATGAAAGTGACAACATAGGAGACTCCCTATCATGAAGATAATGGTGCTACTTTGAAGCACAAGTGTGGTAAAAGGATAGTAGCATTGCCCCTTCTCTCTTTTTCTTTCATTATTTTTATTTTTATTTTTATTTGGGCCTTCTCCTTTTTTATGGCCTCTTTTTCTTATTTGGGCTTCTTTGGCCTCTTTTTTTGTCCGGAGTCTCATCCCGACTTGTGGGGGAATCATAGTCTCCATTATACTTTCCTCACTGGGACAATGCTCTAATAATGATGATCATCACACTTATATTTTCTTACAACTCAAGAATTACAACTCGATACTTAGGACAATATATGACTCTATATGAATGCCTCCGGTGGTGTACCAGGATGTGCAATGATGCATGAGTGACATGTATGAAAAAATTATGAACGGTGGCTTTGCCACAAATACAATGTCAACTACATGATCATGCAAAGCAATATGATAATGATGGAGCATGTCATAGTAAACGGAACGGTAGAAAGTTGCATGGCAATATATCTCGGAATGGCTATGGAAATGCCATAATAGGTAGGTATGGTGGCTGTTTTGAGGAAGATATATGGTGGGTTTATGGTACCGGCGAAAGTTGCGCGGTACTAGAGAGGCTAGCAATGGTGGAAGGATGAGAGTGCGTATAGTCCATGGACTCAACATTAGTCATAAAGAACTCACATACTTATTGCAAAAATTTATTAGTTATCGAAACAAAGTACTACGCGCATGCTCCTAGGCGGATAGATTGGTAGGAAAAGACCATCGCTCATCCCCGACCGCCAGTCATAAGGAAAACAATCAATAAATAAGTCATGCTCCGACTTCATCACATAACGGTTCACCATACGTGCATGCTACGGGAATCACAAACTTTAACACAAGTATTTCTCAAATTCACAAATACTCAACTACCATGACTCTAATATTACCATCCTCATATCTCAAAACAATCATCAAGTATCAAACTTCTCATAGTATTCAATGCACTCGATATGAAAGTTTTTATTATATCCCTCTTGGATGCCCATCATATTAGGACTAGTTTCATAACCAAACAAAATTACCATGCTGTTCTAAAGACTATCAAAATAATATAAGTGAAGCATGAGAGTTCATCTATTTCTTCAAAATAAAACCACCACCGTGCTCTAAAAAGATATAAATGAAGCACTAGAGCAACAACAAACTACTCCGAAAGATATAAGTGAAGATCAATGAGTAGTTGAATAATTATACAACTATGTGAAGACTCTCTAACATTTAAGAATTTCATATCTTGGTATTTTATTCAAACAGCAAGCAAAACAAAATAAAATAAGATGACGCTCCAAGCAAAACACATATCATGTGGCGAATAAAAATATAGCTCCAAGTAAAGTTACCGATGAACGAAGACGAAAGAGGGGATGCCATCCGGGGCATCCCCAAGCTTAGGCTTTTGGTTGTCCTTGAATATTACCTTGGGGTGCCTTCGGCATCCCCAAGCTTAGGCTCTTGCCACTCCTTATTCCATAGTCCATCGAATCTTTACCCAAAACTTGAAAACTTCACAACACAAAACTTAACAGAAAACTCATAAGCTCCGTTAGCGAAAGAAAATAGAACACCACTTCAAGTTACTGTTGTGAACTCATTATTTATTTATATTGGTATTAAACCTACTGTATTCCAACTTCTCTATGGTTTATAAACTATTTTACTAGCCATAGATTCATCAAAATAAGCAAACAACATACGAAAAACAGAATCTGTCAAAAACAGAACAGTCTGTAGTCATCTGTAGGTTTCGACTACTTTTGGAACTCATAAAATTCTCAAATAAATTGGTGGACCTGAGTAATTTATCTATTAATCATCTGCAGAAATAATTAACTAAATATCACTCTCCAATAAAAAAATGGCAGCAAGTCTCTTGAGCGCTAAAGTTTTTGTTTTTTTCAGCATGATCAACAAGACTTTCCCCAAGTCTTCGCAACGGTTCTACTTGGCACAAACACTAATTAAATAAAAACTAAATCTAAACAGAGTCTAGATGAATTAATTATTACTAAACAGGAGCAAAAAGCAAGGAATAAAAATAAAGTTGGGTTGCCTCCCAACAAGCGCTATCGTTTAACGCCCCTAGCTAGGCATGATGATTTCAATGATGCTCACATAAAAGATAAGAATTGAAATATAAAGAGAGCATCATGAAGAATGTGACTAGCACATTTAAGTCTAACCCAATTCCTATGCATAGGGATTTTGTGAGCAAATAACTTGTGGGAACAAGAATCAACTTGCATAGGAAGGTAAAACGAGCATAACTTCAAAACTTTAAGCACATAGAGAGGAAACTTGATATTATTGCAATTCCTACAAGCATATATTCCTCCCTCGTAATAATTTTCAGTAGCATCATGAATGAATTCAACAATATAACTATCACATAAAGCATTCTTTTCATGATCTACAAGCATATAAATATTATTACTCTCCACATAAGAAAAATTCTTCTCATGAATAATAGTGGGAGCAAACTCAACAAAATAATTATCATGTGAGGCATAATCCAATTGAAAACTAAAATCATGATGACAAGTTTCATGGATATAATTATTCTTTATAGCATACAAGTCATCACAATAATCATCATAGATAGCAACTTTGTTCTCATAATCAATTGGAACCTCTTCCGGAATAGTGGAATAATTACTAAATAAAGTCATGACCTCTCCGAAACCACTTTCGTCAACATAATCATCATAAATAGGAGGCATGCTATTATCATAATAAATTTTCTCATCAAAACTTGGGGGACAAAAAAATATCATCTTCATCAAACATAGCTTCCCCAAGCTTGTGGCTTTGCATATCATTAGCATCATGGATATTCAAGGAATTCATACTAACAACATAGCAATCATGCTCATCATTCAAATATTTAGTGCCAAACATTCTAATGCATTCTTCTTCTAACACTTGAGCACAATTATCGGAATCCTTATTTTCATGATAGATATTAAAAAGATGAAGCATATGAGGTATCTTTAATTCCATTTTTTGTAGTTTTCTTTTATAAACTAAACTAGTGATAAAACAAGAAACTAAAAGACTTGATTGCAAGATCTAAAGATATACCTTCAAGCGCTAACCTCCCCAGTAACGGCACCAGAAAAGAGCTTGATGTCTACTACACAACCTTCTTATTGTAGACGTTGTTGGGCCTCCAAGTGCAGAGGTTTATAGGACAGTAGCAAATTTCCCTCAAGTCACTACAAAAAATACACTTCTGTGATGATACGTGTTTGTCACAGTAGGTCGCTTTTTTGTCACGCATGTACATCCATGACAAATTTATGACAGAATCAAGATAGTCATACCTGTGCTGTCGTAGAAGTGTTCCATGACATTACCAAAATTATCATCACGGAAGTGTCCACTTCCATGACGATAAATTGCGCGTCACATAAGTGCTTTTGTCAAGGGTGACCGACACATGGCATCCACCGTAACGGAACGCCGTTAAGCTATCAGGTCGGTTTTTGGATTCCATAACCCGTTAACAGCCCCAACCAATGGGGATTTTCCATGTGTAAAATCATCATTGGCTAGAGGAAACACGTGTCAGCTCGTCAGTGCGTCAGATAGGCGCCTATGATATGTCAACACGTGGCACGGCCCAACAGTGGCCCATTTAGCTTACAAAGCCGGACCGTTTGACTTGGTCAAAAGTTAACGGGCTGGCCCATGAAAAGCTTGTTAACGGTCTCTTCGCAAATAGCCCATTTTATGGCCCGTTAACTCACGACCCATTAGGCCCTAAAAGAAATCGGCCCAACAACGTCATGTGGGCCGTCGAATATAATACCAGCCCATTTCACTTTCGGCCCATGTATGGCCCACGACGTCTTTCGGCCCATATGAGGCCTTCGTATCTTTCGGCCCATTACAGGCCCACGGTGACTCTAGCCCATAATGAACAGTAATTTTCTTTATACCCGTTTAACGGCCCATGATTTACATGGGCCGTTTCCAGCCCGTGTTAGCTTTCGGCCTATTGACGGCCCATACGTTCTTGGGCTCCTTTTCGGCCCTCGATTACTTCCGGCCCGTAACTGGCATGTTCCCCTAATGGGCCAAATTTGGCCCATGGCAAGAGTCGACCCGTTACTGGCCTGTTCCCCTAATGGGCCAAATTCGGCCCATGGCAAGAGTCGGCCCGTTACTGGCCTGTTACCCTAATGGGCCAAATTCGGCCCATGGCAAGAGTCGTCCCGTTTCTGGCCTGTTAACCCGTTGCGCCATTTCTGGCCCATCCTATATTCTGGCCCATTAACGACCCATTATGCCCGTGACAGAATTAAGCCTTTGCTGTCCTACGGCCTGTTAATGGCTTGTTACCGTGCTGGGCCGATACCAATTACGCCCGATTATGGCCCATGTAGACCCATTTATCCGACGACCCGAGGCCCACCGATTACAGGCCCATTTATCGACGGCCCGTAGGAGACCCATGGATCCTACGACCCGTATATGGCCCATGGTAGTTGCAGCCACTAGCAAACCAGGGAAAAAGAAGACTAGGAAATAAATAAGGCCGAAACTAACGCTAGGCTATTAAGGTGATTGCACAGATTACATCCACTCGGCATCAAAGATCGCCACCAGTGCAAATATAGGGAACACCCTACACTATACAAAAATGGCTTGCTGTTTTCTTCAGGTGGTGGCTGCACGTTAAGAATAAATTTTGTATTGCACCAAAACAAATTAAAACTATATAACAAAAGGAAGGTTGGCATAAAACTTAACAGTCTAGCAGATAAATGCACCACCAGAAGTTCAGAAGCTCAGTTCATTTGACCTGACTGTTACGTTTTCATGTTGTATTGTCCGATGGAGCACCATAACCCTCGCTTCATTTCCCCTAGGCTCCTGAACAACATAGCAAATGTCTGATAGTCTGGTTTCAAAACCATGCATATCTTGACGACATTGAGCAATGTTTCTCCTTGTTTCACAAAGGGTCTCTGTTAGGGAATGGACTTGTGTCTAGAGCGCAGATACAACATTGCTTTGAGCTTGCATATCTTGATCATGAGGCAGTTTGGACGATATTGCCTTAACAACCAACCCAGTATTACGTAGGAACGTGCTTTTGGCACTGTTAGTGGACAGGTACTGACCCACTGCAGCAAGAGCTGACATTGCGGTTATAGTTGCCTCGCCACCTTCAGAAGGTGGCGGTTCCACCATTTTTTCCATAGCTCGCTGAAAAGTTGAGGTTTTACATTAGTAGTACAAGAACAAAAGATATTAAGGAGGCAGCAAAACCAAACAAAATAGTTTGGTCTATATACAGAACTTATTCTGGTGAACCCATGTAAAATATTAGTTGTATTTTATTGCAAAGTACATAATAAAACCAGGTTCCAAACATATGACCATGTACCATCGCTAATGTATTGTCTATTTCTTCACATTGTATTGAGGGCTAAGGATAAAGAGACGAAGTTTATAATACACTAAGCATAGTATGACGTCATTCATATCACAAAACAACTGAGAACAGACAAACAGGCAATTGTAACATTGTGTGGGCAAGTCCAGCACGGAACTAGATTACGGGTCAAGATCAAAGGAACATCACTCCTCTCTTTTAAACCTTGTAAGGTACAATGATACGCTAAGACAATTGTGTATAAAATTGAAAAGAGTAATAGACATTGGCTGCAAACCATGCAGTCCAAGGCACAAGTCAGAGTAAGTAGTAGTTAAAAGGCATGAGGATTAAGGACTTACAACAGCGGCTTTGACTGGTGTAGTCATGCCCTTCTTCTTGCTGGTGTGACGGTCCTTGAAGATTTCCACAGCATTTGGTTCAGGTACTTTTTGGTCCTTGCGGGCTTTCCTCTGCATTTGGAACAAGTCACTATAGATCTGATAATATGGTACGGCGAAAAGAGTGAAACAACAGCTAATTAGAAGAGCCTCGTAGTGTGCAATATAGCTACGAGATCCTGTCGTCTGTTGGAATTTCACTTTCGTACGGTCGGCCTTGTTCTTTGAACAGTTCACCTACAAGAAGCTAGATTTGTGTGGCACATGCGTAAATAGGACTTCAACATGTGATCTGATGACATATATACAATGTACCTGATACTTTGGATCGGACCAGTGTTTAACGAGGCCTCTCCAGTCTTCATCAGATATATTTTCCACTGGAGATGTTTGGGCAAGTTCACTGTTAGCCTTGCCTTCAAAGTGAGTTTTCCTCAAGTTATACCGATACTGTCGCAGAGCAGACTTGAAAACATGGGTGCAAGCTTGTCTGGTTGCATCATCTTGGCTATCCAACTTGAACCTCATCTGTTGAAAATTATGGGAGTCTCATTATCAGCAACCTAGAAAGTATTGGACAGAGCAAGACGATATTACTAGTTTCCATACATAACCATACTTACAGATAAATGGTCGAGAAGGATGTTGAACTGGGTTTCGTCTTTGTCATTCCTGTACTAACTTGGCTGACTCTGTAGCATCACGTGGCCTTTTTAAACCTGCCTCAAAATGGATCTCCATTCTTCCTCCTCTAGATTTAGTTAACCTATCGAGCATTATCCCTGATGTTTGTTTCCTCTTGCGCCTAGGTGCTAGTCCAACAACAAACATAGGAAGTGTTAGTGTACATCAAACTGTGAGACTACATATAAAGAAGCATGCAACTGTAACTTGACTCCAGCAACTACCTTCTTGCTATTGAAGCTCACAAGGTTCATCTGATATTGCCAACTCGTCTTGTGTCAAGAGTGCCTGGGAAGTAGTGTTAGGTGGCAAGGGAGCTTGGGAACGTGCTGCTAGCTTAGTTGACGCACGAATACGTCATGCAGCTGGTAGTACTGTGGTAGGTGTTGCAAGAACTAGGGTTGTCTCTGCTTGTTTGGTTGCAGCTATTTGTTTCTGTTTGTCTTTTTTTGCAACTCGGGTAGCATTGGATGCCGTGTTTGTAGAATTTTCTGCTGGACTTCGACCTTCTATTGCACCTTCAGTACCAGCAGAATCTGCAGGATTCATCCGCTTTCATTCCCTGCCATTCTGTGTTTCTTCCTCTTTCTCTGTGCCATGTTAAGTCAAGCCGACAAGAAAAAATGAATAATAATTTAGTTCTTCAGAACAAATTGATGCGTGATGCAGACGAACTGAACTTTGATGTTAGACAACCACATGATAGGAGGATGTAATATGTATGAAAAACAGGACGGAAGAGATAACCAGAACTATGATGTGTAAACTAAGAAGAAGACATTTCACCAAATTAGAAGCAATGCAATGGAAGGTAGACACCATATGAAAGATGCTACAAATATCGCTGTGCCAAGTTAATAGTGTCTCATCATAAATGGCGTTTAAACAAATGTGAAGCAGTACAAGAAATAAATCATATGCAAGATGCAAACAACATCACACTACCATGTTAGAGGTCTCTCATCATTAGTGCCATTGCATATTCACAGCATTGCATATTCACAGCTTATGATGTGTAAACTAAGGCGAAGGCATTTCAACAAATAAGAAGCAATGAAAGCTAGACACCATATGAAATATGCAACGAATATCACTCTACCAAGTTAAAATTGTCTCGTCATAAGTGCCATTTCAACAAATTAGTAATACAAGCTAGAAAAGAATGTGAGATGTAACCCATATCACACTCCGAAGTCGAACGTGTCTTATGATAAGTGATTGTTGCAGGTTACACAATAGTAGTAATTTGATGTAAGAACATGGTGTGATAGATAGATATTGTATGTTCTAGAAACATGAACACGTGTCTTATTCAAGTATAATGTGTAAAGTAAGCAGATGGAATTTAACAAAATTAGAAGCAATACAAGCTAGACATCACACATAACATGCAACCACATATAACAGTGCTAAGTTAGAGGGAGCACCGGTGATGCTGCACTATGGGAGACGTGCTCATCATAAACACATCTTTGTTGAGTGTCTATGCATGTGTTGTCTTGGAAATCATCTTGGGGGTGTGGAGGAGTAGAAACTGTAGAGGCCCTCCGTTCAGAAGGAGCACCTTTATCCGCTGCCTTGCTAACTTCCTTCCGCTTTATTGATTTTGAATTGTCAAGTAAAACCGACAAGAAAAAGCAATAAAATTCTCTCTTCAGAACTCATTCATGCATGATACTGACAATCACTACTTTGATGTAAGGCAAACACATGATACCATGATGGAATATGTACGAAAAACAGGACGGCATGGCATGTTCACAACTGTTTGTGTAAACTAAGCAGAAACCATTCCAGCAAATAAGAAGCATGCAAACTAGACACCACATTAAAGATGCAACCAATATGACTCTGCCAAGTTAAAAGCGTCCCATCATAAATGGAATTTGAACAAATTAGAAGCAGCGCATGCTATAAATCATATGAAAGATGCAACTAATATCGCACTGCATATACTAAAGGTGTCTCGTCATGTTGATTGATGCGGGATATAAAAAACAATATTTTTATGTAAGGACATGCTTAATAGACAGATGTACTATGTACTAAATACAGGAAGGCATGTCACATTAACAGGTATAATGTATAAGCTAAGCAGACTAGCACATACAGTTTAACCAGATTGGAAGAATTACAATCTAGACACCATATGCAACATGCAACCACATATCACGCTGCCAAGTTAGATCAAGCACCTGCGATGCTAGTGTAGAGGAAATGCTGTAATCAACTACAGAGCTACGTTCACTATCTTCATCTAGCATTTTTGTTTCTTGAGAATCATGTTGGGAGGCTGACGCTGCATTCTTTAAATGAGGAGTAGTCCCCTTGCCTGCCTGCCTCGTCATAAGTGATTGATGAGGGATACACAAGAACATTAGTTTGATGTAAGAACATGGTTAATACACAGATGTACTAGTATGTACCAAAAATAGAAAGGCATGTCATATTCAAAGGTATAATGTGTAAGCTAAGCAGATGCAATTTAACCAAATTGGAAGCAATACAAGCTAGACATCCGGCTGGAGTGGTGAGCATGATCATCTAGGACCTGAGAGCCTGGTGGGAGATGGGCTGCTTCGCCACCATCGCAACTTTTTAGTTAGCTTCCAAGTGATGCCTATCTTTGCTGGGTTTGTCACTGGCTCGGCCAGTGCCCTGACTAGCTATTTGTCTTCTAGTGCTCACGGGATGGTGGTTCATGTAAAAAAATATCTTTCCTTATCTTACCGACTTCGGCCTTTCGAATACAAGCTAGACACCATATGGAACATGCAACCACATATGACACCGCAAAGTTAAAGCAAGCACCTAGGATGGTGGTTCATTGCGAGCGAGGTCATCAACTCCAGAGCTATGTTCCCCGTCTCCATCTGCTGACACTACACCCTTTAAAGCGTTGAAACGTGTCTTGCCTAGCCGCACACCAAACTGGAGCGACTTATCTCTTTTCTTTTTGGCTTCTCTCATGGCAGCAGAGTCTGAAATACCCTTGCATAAAAACACAAAAGTGAGAGTAATGGTGAAGTGTGTGCAGAACTAGTGCACTGTAAAAGTAGCAGATAGCATGTGGCTGAAAAATAAATGGCAGGACACATATGATAGCTCTACAACATTGCATGGCAAACAAAATTAGATTCTACTCTGTATGATTTTGTAATATATGAGCACAGGAAATGCAGGTATTCCTCCAGCACACCACCACATGTGGTCATATCTAAGATAACAGTCGACTGAAAATAAATAGGTCAGTCGATTTTTTTAATGAACCGTCCGATCGGTAAGGAATGGGCAGATGGCCTTCGTCTACCTCCCGCCAGTCACTGTTGACGATCTTTCTCGAACCGCAGCGACCACCGGCCCAAACCCCTGCCTCCGCCGCCCCGCCCTCCCATCGACCTCACACCACCGCCGTGCTTGGCAGCGCCCCCATGCCATCCCTTTAATCCCGGCCAACCTCTAGATCAGGCGCCAGTAGCTATAGGCCGCACACGCCCCTAAGATAAACACCAAGGCGCTGCTTCCCCAGCTTAATAGGCGTACAGTGCCTGTTACGCCGGGGAATGCTTCCGTTAATTGGGAATCAAGTGGCAAGAAATTGAAATTCAGGGGGGCGACGGACCTCTAGCCAAGGTGAAATAGTATACGAGGAGAAACCTTGTGCATGGCGAGTTACTAGGAACATCTAGTATTAAGAAGAAGCGGTCAACTAGTGTCTTCTGTGGGATGAATACCGTGCAAGAAGAGACGTAAGATTTGCACGAATAAGGGAAGAGGAGTACCTTTTTCGATTGCCGGTGTGGTCACCTCCACAGGTCGCGCCGATTTTCTTCTTTTTACCGGGGAAACCGATGTTCTGGAGGGTGCAGGCTTGGACGAACCCATGGCCAAATTGTTGACTGTGTTGCCATGGCCGTATGTCGGCAGAGGGGAAGCAGATCCGAGGCGGCGAAGGACGGCGTAGCAGGAACAGCTCCGGTGCGGTGGAGGGTGGCGAAGTTGGAGCAGCAGCGATGAGGCGCAGGATGACGTGGTTGAACTGGCTCGGGTACGGACGGCTCGGCCTCGGCTTCAACTACTAACCGTGGAGGGCGTTGCGGTTGAGGTTGTGGTGGACGACGACGTCCACTACAAAAAAATACACTTCCGTGATGATACGTGTTTGTCACAGTAGGTCGCTTTTTTGTCATGCATGTACATCCATGACAAATTTATGACAGAATCAAGATAGTCATACCTGTGCTATCATAGAAGTGTTCCATGACATTACCAAAATTATCATCACAGAAGTGTCCACTTCCATGATGATAAATCGCGCGTCACAGAAGTGCTTTCGTCAAGGGTGACCGACACGTGGCATCCACCGTAACGGAATGCTGTTAAGCTATCGGGTCGGGTTTTGGATCCGATAACCCATTAACAGCCCCGACCAATGGGGATTTTCCACGTGTAAAATCATCATTGGCTAGAGGAAACACATGTCGGCTCATCGTTGGGACAGATGTCATCCACTCACTGGACAGAAGGCGCCTATGATACGTCGACACGTGGCACGGCCCAACAGTGGCCCATTCTTGTGAAAAGGTCGGCCCATTTGACTTGGTCAAAAGCTGGCGGGCCGGCCCATGGAAAGCCTGTTAACGACCTGTTCGCATATAGCCCATTTACAGCCCGCTAATCCAAGGCCCGTTACGCCCTATCCGAATTAGGCCCAGTAGCGTCATCTGGGCCGTTCAATATGATTCCAGCCCATTTTCACTTCTGGCCCATGTGTAGCCCATGACGTCTTTCGGCCCATATGAGGCCCTTTGTAACTCTTGGCCCATTAGCGGCCCGTGCTGAAACTGGCCCGTAATGAACAGTGTATTACTTTACACCCATTAACGGCCCGTGGTGAAACTGGCCCGTAATGAATAGTGTATCACTTTATACCCATTAACGACCCGTTATTCCGTTGGGCCGTTTCCAGCCCAAGTTAACTTTCGGCCTTCTGAGGGCCCATTTATTCTTGGGCTCATTTGCAGCATTCGGTTACTTACGGCCTGTTACTGTCATTTTCTGTTTGTGGGCCAAATTCAGCCTGTCATTACGGTCGGCCCGTTTGCGGACCGTTAGTCTGTTGGGCCATTTCATAGCATCACCAAATACGGCCTATTAACGGCCCGTTATGGTTAGCCCATAAAACATACGATTTCCATTAAAGGCCCATCTACGACCCATTAAAGGCCCGTACAAGACCCATAAATGAGCCGGCGGCCCATGGATCCTATGAGACGTAGAAGGCCCATGGATCCTACGAGACGTAGAAGGCCCATGGATCCTACGAGATGTAGAAGGCCCATGGATCCGATGGCCCGTGAAGGGCCATGGTCGGGCGAATTGGCCCCCGTTTGAATGATATAGCATATTCAAAGAATTATCCTACTCAATACTATCACCTCTAAAAAGCCTAAACTATTACAACAAAGAGATCGAGGCATAGAAAGTAGAATAATCCTACACTATACAATAAAGAAATTACAACCGATTATACCCACTTGCATTATGGTTCGGCACAGGTGATAATAAAGCATACACAAACAGCAAATTACATACACTGGGCAAATATAGCTCATACATCATGGATGCGCATCAACTTAACTCCAATTGAACTATAATCTCTTCAGAAAATAGGATTGGCCGGATTCAGATAGCACAAATTTCAGTCTGCAAAGTCTCCAATTCCTTCATGGTTACCTCAGTGTCTTGTTTCATTTTTTGACTCCTGCATCTAATACCTGCATGTCCAGTCTCAACTTGTTGATTATATGTTGACAATCGTGTACACGTTGTCTTGCCACCTCTAGTTGATGCTCGAGAACATCAGCACCTTCCAATTCCAATCCATAATCATTCGGTAACGGCCATGCCGCACTGCTTGCAGATCTTTGTGTTGATGTCACTTCATCCTGAAATGTTTCTGTAAGTACACATGACTAGGGAAAAAATATAGTTACAACAGTGAAGCGAACAAGACACTATTTTGTACTACATGGCAAAACAGGACTAACAATAATGTTACACGTCACTTTCAAAAAAATGTTACACATCATGAAGCATAAGCAGGTGATATTTTAAAAATTATAAAAAAGATAGTCTGTGCAGCCTGCATACAGAAATCCCTTTTAGCTCACCAGAGGAGCATGATGTTGGGGCCCAATCGAAAACACAGACAAGTTACAAATTTAGACAGCACATTGCGTATAAGTAAGCAAGCAGTTGGCCATTCTGTGCCTCAATTAAAGTCTTAGGGAGCATAATGAACAACAGAGGGTTTCATACAAACATACTACAACAGGTAAAACTATGCAATCATTAGCATAGTATAAACTAGATTGTGAGCCTCATGCAATAATAGTTGGTTAATAGACTTCAAAGCTTCATGCACACTTCGGCAGAGTAATTAAATGGTAAGGCCTTTAATTATGTCAACTAATAGTGATACAAGTACCGAACATTAGGCATGATTATTTGGGCATCTCATTAACTGAGGACAAATAAAGCAATTGAAAAGAGAAAATTAACTATGCCTGAAACAAACAAGGAATTGAACTATTGAGTTGCATACAGTGACTTACCTTAGCAGGTTGAAGAGGCTCAACGCAGCTCCTACTTCTCTTGCAAGGCTCCTTCCTAACATCTTGTACTTGGAAATCCTCAATCTTATCTTCATTGCACCCCCTCTGCAAGGTGACACAAACTAGTTACTCGTCTCCTTGGAAGATAAATATGCATACTTTCCAGTCTGTGAACACAAAAGAATGAGATTATAACAAAACAACACCACATAATGAAACATGCCGCATCTCTTGCACTTGCACACAATGAAATGAGCATTTACTATGTCTGCACTATGTAAAAACTAGGCATACCTTCGAACTAGATCTCCAGGTACTATTGGAGAGCCTACTGTAGTGTACAACCAAACCTTTATGTCACCTATGAGTTAGAAAAGGCCCCACTACAACAGCCCTTAGCGTTTAAATTGTTGACAAGCTCTGTTAGAGTGTTATGTCAAGAACAAGTAATCAAAGCAAACAGTCCTAGTATGGTTGGCTGATGCAAACAAGCAATTGAACAGATGTGTGAGAAAATCTTACATATCAAGAAAAGAAGCAAAGAAGGAGGCTTAAAGACCATCACTTGACTGACCAGATTTAAGGGGCATTTAAACATCACGTGCAACGTATGAACTAACATAAACATTGCATATTTCCAGATTCTACAATGGAATGCACATGTATTAGGTTATGCCATGTATGATGATGCCTAAATGTACAGATAGCAGGCAGGAGTGATTCATCATTGCACGCACAATTGAATTGCAGGTTAAGGGCCAATTCGATTCCGCCTTTTCAGTGTTGGAAATATGCCCTAGAGGCAATAATAAAATGATTATTATATTTCCTTGTTCATGATAATTGTCTATTATTCATGCTATAATTGTATTATCCGGAAATTGTAATACATGTGTGAATACATAGACCACAATGTGTCCCTAGTGAGCCTCTAGTTGACTAGCTCGTTGATCAACAGATAGTCATGGTTTCCTGGCTATGGACATGGGGATGTCATTGATAACGGGATCACATCATTAGGAGAATGGTGTGATGGACAAGACCCAATCCTAAGCTTAGCTCAAAGATCGTGTAGTTCGTTTGCTGTAGCTTTTCTGAATGTCAAGCATCATTTCCTTAGACCATGAGATTGTGCAACTCCCGGATACCGTAGGAGTGCTTTGGGTGTACCAAACATCACAACGTAACTGGGTGACTATAAAGGTACATTACAGGTGTCTCCGAAAGTGTCTGTTGGGTTGGCACGAATTGAGACTGGGATTTGTCACTCCGTATGACGGAGAGGTATCTCTGGGCCCACTCGGTAATGCATCATCATAATGAGCTCAAAGTGATCAAGTGGTTGATCACGGGATCATTCATTACGGTATGAGTAAAGTGACTTGCCGGTAACGAGGCTGAACAAGGTATTGGGATACCGACGATCGAGTCTCGGGCAAGTAACGTACCGATTGACAAAGGGAATTGTATACGGGGTTGCTTGAATCCTCGACATCGTGGTTCATCCGATGAGATCATCGAGGAGCATGTGGGAGCCAACATGGGTATCAAGATCCCGCTGTTGGTTATTGGCCGGAGAGCCGTCTCGGTCATGTCTACGTGTCTCCCGAACCCGTAGGGTCTACACACTTAAGGTTCGGTGACGCTAGGGTTGTAGAGATATGAGTATGCAGTAACCCGAAAGTTGTTCGGAGTCCCGGATGAGATCCTGGACGTCACGAGGAGTTCCGGAATGGTCCGGAGGTGAAGAATTATATATAGGAAGTGCAGTTTCGGCCATCGGGAGAGTTTCGGGGGTCACCGGTATTGTACCGGGACCACCGAAAGGGTCTCGGGGGTCCACCGGGTGGGGCCAGCTATCCCGGAGGGCCCCATGGGCTGAAGTGGGGAGGGGAACCAGCCCCTGGTGGGCTGGTGCGCCCCCCTTGGGCCCCCCTGCACCTAGGGTTTAGAACCCTAGGGGAGGGGGCACCTCCACTTGCCTTGGGGGGGTACTCCACCCCCTTGGCCGCCGCCCCCCTAGGAGATCCCATCTCCTAGGGCCGGCGGACCCCCCTAGGGGCCTATATAAAGGGGGGGAGGGAGGGAAGCAACACCTCAAGTCTTGGCGCCTCCCTCTCCCCTGCTACACCTCTCCCTCTCGTAGAAGCTCGGCGAAGCCCTGCTGCGATCACTGCTGCATCATCCACCACGCCGTCGTGCTGCTGGATCTTCATTAACCTCTCCTTCCCCTTGCTGGATCAAGAAGGAGGAGATGTCATCCGCTCCGTACGTGTGTTGAACGCGGAGGTGCCGTCCGTCCGACACTTGGTCATCGGTGATTTGGATCACGGCGAGTACGACTCCATCATCCCCGTTCTCTTGAACGCTTCCGCTTGCGATCTACAAGGGTATGTAGATGCACTCTCCTCTCGTTGCTAGTTGACTCCATAGATTGACCTTGGTGAAACGTAGGAATTTTTTTGTTTTCTTCAACGTTCCCCAACAGTGGCATCATGAGCTAGGTCTATGCGTAGTTACTATGCACGAGTAGAACACAAAGTAGTTGTGGGCGTCGATATTGTCAATTTGCTTGTCGTTACTAGTCTTATCTTGATTCGGCGGCATCGTGGGATGAACCGGCCCGGACCAACCTTACACGTACGCTTACGTGGGACCGGTTCCACCGACTGACATGCACTAGTTGCATAAGGTGGCTGGCGGGTGTCTGTCTCTCCCACTTTAGTCGGATCGGATTCGATGAACAGGGTCCTTATGAAGGGTAAATAGAAATTGGCAATTCACGTTGTGGTTTTGGCGTAGGTAAGAAAATGTTCTTGCTAGAACCCTATTGCAGCCACGTAAAACTTGCAACAACAATTAGAGGACGTCTAACTTGTTTTTTGCAGCAAGTGTCATGTGATGTGATATGGCCAAAGTTGTGATGAATGATGAATGATATATATGTGAGTATGAGATCATGTTCTTGTAATAGGAATCACGACTTGCATGTCGATGAGTATGACAACCGGCAGGAGCCATAGGAGTTGTCTTTATTTTTGTATGACCTGCGTGTCATTGAGAAACGCCATGTAAATTACTTTACTTTATTGCTAAACGTGTTAGCCATAGTAGTAGAAGTAATAGTTGGCGAGCAACTTCATGGAGACACGATGATGGAGATCATGGTGTCATGCCGGTGACAAGATGATCATGGAGCCCCAAGATGGAGATCAAAGGAGCTATATGATATTGGCCATATCATGTCACTATTATTTGATTGCATGTGATGTTTATCATGTTTTTGCATCTTGTTTACATAGAACGACGGTAGTAAATAAGATGATCCCTCATAATAATTTCAAGAAAGTTTCCCCTCTAACTGTGCGCCATTGCAACAGTTCGTTGTTTCGAAGCACCACGCGATGATCGGGTGTGATAGATTCCATTGTTCACATACAATGGGTGTAAGACAGATTTACACATGCAAACACTTAGGTTGACTTGACGAGCCTAGCATGTACAGACATGGCCTCAGAACACAGAAGACCGAAAGGTCGAGCATGAGTCGTATAGAAGATACGATCAACATGAAGATGTTCACTGATGTTGACTAGTCCGTCTCATGTGATGATCGGACATGACCTAGTTAACTCGGATCATGTTATACTTAGATGACTGGAGGGATGTCTATCTGTGTGGTAATTCATTAAATAATTTGATTATATGAACTTAATTATCATGAACTTAGTCTAAAATCTTTACAATATGTCTTGTAGATCAAAATGGCCAATGTTGTCCTCAACTTCAACGTGTTCCTAGAGAAAACCAAGGTGAAAGACGATGGCAGCAACTATACGGACTGGGTCCGGAACCTGAGGATCATCCTGATAGCTGCCAAGAAAGATTATGTCCTAGGAGCACCGCTAGGTGAAGCACCTGCTTTCCCTGCAGAACAAGACGTTTTGAACGCTTGGCAGACACGTGCTGATGATTACTCCCTCCTTCAGTGCGGCATGCTTTACAATTTAGAACTGGGGCTCCAAAAGCGTTTTGAGCGACACGGAGCATATGAGATGTTCGATGAGCTGAAAATGGTTTTCCAAGCTCATGCCCGGGTCGAGAGATATGAAGTCTCCGACGAGTTCTTCAGCTGTAAGATGGAGGAAAATAGTTCTGTTAGTGAGCACATACTCAGAATGTCTGGGTTGCATGACCGCTTGACTCAGCTAGGAGTTAATCTCCCGGATGACACGGTCATTGACAGAATCCTTCAGTCGCTTCCACCGAGCTACAAGAGCTTTGTGATGAACTTCAATATGCAGGGGATGGAAAAGACCATTCCTGAGGTATATTCAATGCTGAAATCAGCGGAGGTGGAAATCAAAAAGGAACATCAAGTGTTGATGGTGAATAAAACCACTAAGTTCAAGAAAGGCAAGGGTAAAAAGAACTTCAAGAAGGACGGCAAGGGAGTTGCCGCGCCCGGTAAGCAAGCTACTGGGAAGAAGCCAAAGAATGGACCCAAGCCCGAGACTGAGTGTTTTTATTGCAAGGGAAGTGGTCACTGGAAGCGGAACTGCCCCAAATACTTAGCGGACAAGAAGGCCGGCATCACGAAAGGTATATGTGATATACATGTAATTGATGTGTACCTTACCAGTACTCGCAGTAGCTCCTAGGTATTTGATACCGGTGCGGTTGCTCACATTTGTAACTCAAAGCAGGAGCTGCGGAATAAGCGGAGACTGGCGAAGGACGAGGTGACGATTCGCGTCGGGAATGGTTCCAAGGTCGATGTGATCGCCATCGGCATGCTACCTCTACATTTACCTACCGGATTAGTTTTAAACCTCAATAATTGTTATTTAGTGCCAGCTTTGAGCATGAGCATTGTATCAGGATCTCGTTTAATTCGAGATGGCTACTCATTTAAATCCGAGAATAATGGTTGTTCTATTTATATGAGAGATATGTTTTATGGTCATGCTCCGATGGTGAATGGTTTATTCTTAATGAATCTCGAGCGTAATGCTACACATATTTATAGTGTGAATACCAAAAGATGTAAGATTGATAATGATAGTCCCACATACTTGTGGCACTGCCGCCTTGGTCACATAGGTGTCAAACGCATGAAGAAGCTCCATGCAGATGGACTTTTAGAGTCTCTTGATTACGAATCATTTGACACGTGCGAACCATGCCTCATGGGTAAAATGACCAAGACTCCATTCTCAGGAACAATGGAGCGAGCAACCAACTTATTGGAAATCATACATACTAGTGTGTGCGGTCCAATGAGTGTTGAGGCTCGCGGTGGCTATCGTTATGTTCTCACCCTCATTGATGACTTGAGTAGATATGGATATGTCTATTTAATGAAACACAAGTCTGAGACCTTTGAAAAGTTCAAGGAATTTCAGAGTGAGGTTGAGAATCAACGTGACAGGAAAGTCAAGTTCTTGCGATCAGATCGTGGGGGAGAATACTTTAGTCACAAATTTGGCACACACTTAAGAAAATGTGGAATAGTTTCACAACTCACGCCTCCTGGAACACCTCAGCATAATGGTGTGTCCGAACGTCGTAATCACACTCTATTAGATATGGTGCGATCTATGATGTCTCTTACCGATTTACCGCTATCATTTTGGGGCTATGCTTTAGAGACTGCCGCATTCACTTTAAATAGGGCTCCGTCGAAATCCGTTGAGACGACACCGTATGAATTATGGTTTGGGAAGAAACCTAAGCTATCGTTTCTAAAAGTTTGGGGATGCGATGCTTATGTCAAGAAACTTCAACCTGAAAAGCTCGAACGCTAGTCGGAAAAATGCGTCTTCATAGGATACCCTAAGGAAACCATTGGGTATACCTTCTACCTCAGATCCGAAGGCAAGATCTTCGTTGTCAAGAATGGATCCTTTCTAGAGAAGGAGTTTCTCTCGAAAGAAGTAAGTGGGAGGAAACTAGAGCTTCATGAAGTACTGCCTCTTGAAGCAGAGAGTAGCGCAGCTCAGGAAAATGTTCCTGTGGTGCCTGCACCGATTAGAGAGGAAGTTAATGATGATGATCAAGATACTTCAGATCAAGCTCCTACTGAACTTCGTAGGTCCACAAGGACACGTTCCGCACCAGAGTGGTACGGTAACCCTGTCTTGGAAATCATGTTGTTAGACAACGGTGAACCTTCGAACTATGAAGAAGCGATGGCGGGCCCAGATTCCGGCAAATGGTTGGAAGCCATGAAATCCGAGATAGGATCCATGTATGAAAACGAAGTATGGACTTTGACTGACTTGCCCGTTGATCGGTGAGCCATAGAAAATAAATGGATCTTTAAGAAGAAGATAGACGCGGATGGTAATGTGACCATCTATAAAGCTTGGCTTGTCGCTAAGGGTTATCGACAAGTTCAGGGGGTTGACTACGATGAGACTTTCTCACCCGTAGCGAAGCTGAAGTCCTTCCGAATCATGTTAGCAATTGCTGCATTCTATGATTATGAGATATGGCAAATGGACGTCAAAACGGCATTCCTTAATGGTTTCCTTAAGGAAGAATTGTATATGATGCAGCCGGAAGGTTTTGTCGATCCTAAGAATGCTGACAAGGTGTGCAAGCTCCAACGCTCGATTTATGGGCTGGTGCAAGCATCTCGGAGTTGGAACATTCGCTTTGATGAGATGATCAAAGCATTTGGGTTTATGCAGACTTATGGAGAAGCCTGCGTTTACAAGAAAGTGAGTGGGAGCTCTGTAGCATTTCTCATATTATATGTAGATGACATACTTTTGATGGGAAATGATATAGAACTTTTGGACAGCATTAAGGCCTACTTGAATAAGAGTTTTTCAATGAAGGACCTTGGAGAAGCTGCTTATATATTAGGTATCAAGATCTATAGAGATAGATCAAGACGCCTCATAGGTCTTTCACAAAGCACATACCTTGATAAGATATTGAAGAAGTTCAATATGGATCAGTCTAAGAAGGGGTTCTTGCCTGTGTTGCAAGGTGTGAAATTGAGCTCAGCTCAATGTCCGACCACGACAGAAGATATAGAAGAGATGAGTGTCATCCCCTATGCCTCAGCCATAGGGTCTATTATGTATGCCATGCTGTGTACCAGACCTGTTGTAAACCTTGCCGTAAGTTTGGTAGGAAGGTACCAAAGTAATCTCGGCAAGGAACACTGGACAGCAGTCAAGAATATCCTAAAGTACCTGAAAAGGACTAAGGACATGTTTCTCGTTTATGGAGGTGACGAAGAGCTCGTCTTAAAGGGTTACGTCGACGCTAGCTGCGACACAGATCTGGATGACTCTAAGTCACAAACCGGATACGTGTATATTTTGAATGGTGGGGCAGTAAGCTAGTGCAGTTGCAAGCAAAGCGTTGTGGCGGGATCTACATGTGAAGCGGAGTACATGGCAGCCTCGGAGGCAGCACACGAAGCAGTCTAGGTGAAGGAGTTCGTTACCGACCTAGGAGTCATACCCAATGCGTCGGGGCCGATGACTCTCTTCTGTGACAACGCTGGAGCTATTGCCCTTGCCAAGGAGCCCAGGTTTCACAGGAAGACCAGGCATATCAAGTGTCGCTTCAACTCCATTCGTGAAAGTGTTCAAAATGGAGACATAGAAATTTGTAAAGTACATACGGACCTGAATGTCGCAGATCCGTTGACTAAACCTCTCCCTAGAGCAAAACATGATCAACACCAGAATTCCATGGGTGTTCGATTCATCTCAATGTAACTAGATGATTGACTCTAGTGCAAGTGGGAGACTCTTGGAAATATGCCCTAGAGGCAATAATAAAATGATTATTATATTTCCTTGTTCATGATAATTGTCTATTATTCATGCTATAATTGTATTATCCGGAAATCGTAATACATGTGTGAATACATAGACCACAATGTGTCCCTAGTGAGCCTCTAGTTGACTAGCTCGTTGATCAACAAATAGTCATGGTTTCCTGGCTATGGACATGGGGATGTCATTGATAACGGGATCTCATCATTAGGAGAATGGTGTGATGGACAAGACCCAATCCTAAGCTTAGCTCAAAGATCGTGTAGTTCGTTTGTTGTAGCTCTTCTGAATGTCAAGCATCATTTCCTTAGACCATGAGATTGTGCAACTCCCGGATACCGTAGGAGTGCTTTGGGTGTACCAAACGTCACAACGTAACTGGGTGACTATAAAGGTACATTACAGGTGTCTCCGAAAGTGTCTGTTGGGTTGGCACGAATCGAGACTGGGATTTGTCACTCCGTATGACGGAGAGGTATCTCTGGGCCCACTCGGTCATGCATCATCATAATGAGCTCAAAGTGATCAACTGGTTGATCAGGGGATCATGCATTACGATATGAGTAAAGTGACTTGCCGGTAACGAGACTGAACAAGGTATTGGGATACCGACGATCGAGTCTCGGGCAAGTAACGTACCGATTGACAAAGGGAATTGTATACGGGGTTGCTTGAATCCTCGACATCATGGTTCATCCGATGAGATCATCGAGGAGCATGTGGGAGCCAACATGGGTATCCAGATCCCGCTATTGGTTATTGGCCGGAGAGTAGTCTCGGTCATGTCTACGTGTCTCCCGAACCCGTAGGGTCTACACACTTAAGGTTCGGTGACGCTAGGGTTGTAGAGATATGAGTATGCAGTAACCCGAAAGTTGTTCGGAGTCCCGGATGAGATCTCGGATGTCATGAGGAGTTCCAGAATGGTCCGGAGGTGAAGAATTATATATAGGAAATGCAGTTCCGGCCATCGGGAGAGTTTTGGGGGTCACCGATATTGTACCGGGACCACCGGAAGGGTCCCGGGGGTCCACTGGGTGGGGCCACCCATCCCGGAGGGACCCATGGGCTGAAGTGGGGAGGGGAACCAGCCCCTGGTGGGCTGGTGCGCCCCCCCTTGGGCCCCCCTGCGCCTAGGGTTGGGAACCCTAGGGGAGGGGGCGCCTCCACTTGCCTTGGGGGGGGTACTCCACCACCTTGGCCGCCGCCCCCTAGGAGATCCCATCTCCTAGGGACGGTGCACCCCCCTAGGGGGCCTATATAAAGGGGGGAGGGAGGGCAGCAATACCTCAAGTCTTGGCGCCTCCCTTTCCCCTGCTACACCTCTCCCTCTCGTAGAAGCTCGGCGAAGCCCTGCTGCGATCACTGCTGCATCCACCACCACGCCGTCGTGCTGCTGGATCTTCATCAACCTCTCCTTCCCCTTGCTGGATCAAGAAGGAGGAGACGTCATCTGCTCCGTACGTGTGTTGAACGCGGAGGTGCCATCCATTTGGCACTTGGTCATCGGTGATTTGGATCATGGCGAGTACGACTCCATCATCCCCGTTCTCTTGAACGCTTCCGCTCGCGATCTACAAGGGTATGTAGATGCACTCTCCTCTCGTTGCTAGTTGACTCCATAGATTGATCTTGGTGAAACATAGGAATTTTTTTGTTTTCTGCAACGTTCCCCAACATTCAGGGCATATTGTCAAAATAAGCCATAAAAGATGTAAAGAAGTCATTTTTGAGTTATGGGCTTGGGCTTAACTAATTTTGCTTTGCAGGGGGGGTGTTTCGGGTAGAACCTCACTAAAAATTGAAGGGAAGGGGAATAGTGAAATGACTCTGTTGTCTGCCTATATTACACTCAAAATGCAACTACTGACGCGCGTGTCACACCTGACCCTCAAGTAAAAACAAACACGCAAGCATTCATTGCCCTGCCCGCTTGCATCTCCTCTCCCCTTTCCACTATACGATGAATTGCTATGAGCTGCTTCTGCTGCTGCTATATGATGCATTGCTATGAGCTGCTCCTGCTGCTACTATATGATGAATTGCTATGAGCTGATGCTGCTGTATGATGAGTTGCTATGAGCTGCTGCTACTGCTATATGATGAATTGCTATGAGCTACTGCTGCCATATGATGAGTTGCTACAAGCTGTTCCTGCTGCTGCTATATGATGAGTTGCTACAAGCTGCTCCTGCTGCTACTATATGATGAATTGCTATGAGCTGCTCCTGCTGCTGCTATATGATGAATTGCTATGAGCTGCTCCTGCTACTGCTATATGATGAATTGCTATGAGCTGCTGCTGGTATATGATGAATTGCAGACCGCTGCTGCTGCTTTATGATGAGTTGCTATGAGCTGCTGCTGCTATATGATGCTTTCAGGTGGTGCTGGTATACGATAATAACCAGCCACTTGGACCATCGAATTTCAAGAAATAATTGTTCTTAATTTAAATGTGGGTCATGCGTTCTTCGTTTAAATTAAGCAATGGGATCTCTATGGAAAACATTGACCAAAGTAGATTGTGCCAAGTAGATGGTATCTTTGTATTTACATTTTGAGCAAATAGTGATGATCTGTTTTCCTATCATATTAATTACTGCACTGGGTTCAATTTGTGATGTTTGCAAGTCAAATTAATTTCCATATGGGCAGCAAAATGAAAAAATATAATGCAATCTAGACTTTCCACTGATCATACCAAAGATAAGCTGAAAACACAATGAAAATAACTGGTTGGCTTATTACATGGAGCTTATATCCACAGGTGCTTATTTTCTTAGGATAACTCGTAATAACTGTCCCTAATAGAACTGGCATACAAATAACATGTCACGATGATTGCAATGGAGGAGTGACGTACCATGGCACACTGTATAGTCTCACCGCTACCTCTCCTTTTTTTGCGATGTTCCATGAAATTGCCACATACATCTTGTACTTTTTCAGTGTGTAACCCTATCTGCAAGTTGACACGGCTAATTTTAGACATCTCTACATGATACTACATTGCATATCCCTTGCGCATATTTAAACCACCAATTAACGATTGTGTGCGTACCATAAACTAGCCATGACTCTATGCTGGACTAGCAGGCACTCTAAGGGAGCCTAATGTAGTGCACTGGAATTCCTACATGCCACCTACGCTTTTGTGTAATGTACTTCCCCTGTTCCTAAATATATGTCTTTGTAGAAATTCCAGTATGGACCACATATAGATGTATATAGATGCATTTTCGAGTGTAGATTCACTCATTTTGCTCCGTATGTAGCCAATAGTGGAATCTCTAGAAAGACTTATATTTAGGAACGGAGGTACGAGGTAGTATCATGTATGACATCTACATATCTAATTTAGCAGCCAGTAGTAGAAATCATTGTCTGCACAAAGGGATTACTGGTCGAAAATCCTAGCAAAGCACGCTGGCAGGCACAGAACAATACAAGAGAGAGAGACGCGCTTACAAGATCATAGCAATGCCTCAGTCCAGGATCTTGGTTGGCCAAGCTATTAGATCCAGAAGAAACATCGTCCTTGTAGTTTTTGCCAGCTGCATAACAGGTAACAGTGACTGGTTAGTATATTTGAAGTACATCGGGCAGGTGATGCTGGACGGGTTTAAAGGTGACAAGTACCTAGGCCGTGGCGGGTGCTTGGCATCTCTCCAGACTGTGGGAATCAGGTCAGAAACGTCGAGGGTGATGACGCTACGCTGGCTATCAGGGTCCAGTAAGGAGATCTAGAACCGTCGAGTAGGGTGTTTGTGGAGCGGCTCCAGTAGGGTGGACTACGGTGTGGGCGAAACGGATCTATGGCCGTGGACGAGGGCGTAGGTGAAGCTGCTCCGGTGGTTGGGTTAAGGATGGTGTCGATGATGCGGATCTGCGGCCGTGGACGGGGCGTCAGAAGCTGCTCCGGTGGTTGGGTTAAGGGTGGTGTCAACGATGCGGATCTGCGGCCGTGGATGGGGCGTCAGAAGCTGCTCCGGTAGGTTGGATGAGGGTGCGAGGAAGAGGATCTGAGGTCGTGGACTTGTGAGTTGGCAAAGCGGCCCCGGTAGGGTTGAGGAAGGTGTCGGCGAAGCGGCTCCGGTAGGGTTGAGGAAGGTGTCGGCGAAGAGGATCAAAGGCCATCGACGGGGGTGTTGGTGGGGCGGCTCCGGGGGGTGTGCACGAAGTGTCTCTGGTGGGGAGTACGAATGAGCTGTTGCAGATGCGCGGCGGTTGACGAGAGTACCGGCGAAGCAGATCCGCCGCCGTGGACAAGGCCGTCACTGAATGGGTTGTGGTACAGTAGTGGATGAGCAGTCTACTTGTTTCTAGGGGAGGTGGGAGGGGTAGATGCGGCCGCAGAAGCAGATCCGGCAAGGTGGACGCCGCTGGCAGTGAATGGGCTATGGTACGCCGGTGGATGAGCAGTATAGGGTTTCGAGAGGGGAGGGGAGAAAGGGCGATGAAGTACGGACGGCGTGATGTAAGATGCTCTGGTGCTGTGGAGTTAGTCATTTTTGTGGGAGGGGGAGAGGAAATGGTGGTGCCGTGTAGTGGAGGAACCGGAAGTTACCAAAGCAGCCCCAACCTATCATGTAGATGAGGGCGGTATTGTAACTGTTGGTCTCCGTGCACCAAGGACAAAAGGGGGGTTTCACATGCTAAAGACTAAGGTGGCGGAAATTTTAGAAGGAGGCGGGAGATTTTGCCGCCCACGGGATCGTTCGTATCCAGTTTCAACTAATTTTGGACCGTGCTAGCGGGAAGGTCATGCTAGACTGTGTACATGGGGCACGCGTCAGCAGTTAATAACTGGTGTGAAGTCCACCCCAGAAAAAAGACAATAACTCGGGATGATGCGCCGATAACTTGGACGTTCACACGGGCGCGACCAATCGTACGTGTGTAGTGGCGCGTTCACAAAAAAGGGATCAAACGCACAGCCTATGTATTTCTTGTGTAAATAGATAATTTAGTGCGATTGGTTATTTACTTTAAACATAATGCATTGACGTGTTAGTGTAGAGGCGCACAAAAAGAAATGGATATTGTAGTCAGCTACTTAAAAGTGTTACCTCATATGATTACATAGCCTCCATTTCATAAATTGCGTATCCGTTGAATTCATATATGAATATTACATATATTACCTCAAAATAGAAACTTAAATCATCCAAGACTAATGAATTTGAATGCAAGAGTAACAATGGTGCATGTTCATGATAGCTACATTGGTTGTTTGAATAAACATCACTGTAACTTTGGCATGCACAACTAAAAAGGCTTATTTAGAAAAAAATGTGATATGTGAGTGTCCAATCTTTATAGCGTTGAATCGATATTGTACCTTTGGCCACGATACGATGTAGATATTGACTTATGTTCAAGCGATGCACGTCCACGATCACTAGATAGTGATACGTGAATGAATTGTGCAATCTCTCTCACACGCATACATATCTCATTTCCCTGTGGGCATCGGAATCACACACGCGCACTTCGTGTATTTCTCTCCCTCCGTCAGGGTTAAATTCATCTTTCTACCCCGTCCTACAAGTCTCTCACACAGAAACACACACGCTCTCTATGTCTAACATGCCCACCCCTTTAATTCCGCCCACCCACAGCCACTAATGTCTCTCACACATATGCTATCAACCTATCCCTTAATATAGCTAGATATGTGTCACACAAACTTCTTCTCCCTACTAGCAAGATGCCCATGCGTTGCATGGAACATCAAGATGCATTTGTATGAGAAGTTTATCTTGTGGGAGAAATGGATGAATGAGCGAATGCCTTATTTGTAAATGCGGAGAGGGGTGTGGGTATCTTTTTGCAAAATTGCCATAGTTTCCTTCCTGTCCGTCGGATATAAACTGGATGGCCTATATTGCAGGATGGCAGGAACACCATCATCACCAACTCTGTTTTTATAAGAGTAGAGATATGTGAGTGTCACTGCCCCCTCCCCACACACCCACACTTCCCAACACCGAAGGAGTAGGGTGACACCTCGATCTTGATGCTAATCTATCGACTGGCTTCTCTCTCAAACATACACACACACACTACCCGGCACCGAAGGAGCTAGTAGGGTGGCACATCGATCTTGATAATAATCTATCTACTCCTCTTTCAAACACACACACACACACACACCCACACTCGCTAGTTGTGCCTCTTTGCCTACCGCGCACACACTCGATACGTCTTTCTCTCCCTCCCCCCAACAATGACAGCGGAAGGGTGACAACTCGATCTGATCATAATTTGTCAATTGGTTTCTCTCTCAAACATTGTGTCTCGGTGCCTCGCTCGGTAGCCCCCTCGATATGTAGACTTCTCGCGCGCGCACAGCTGTAGTGACGATGACGCTGAACCCAGTGTGCCTTGTTTTTACCGGCCTCATGTGATAGTTTTCACCCTGTTTTCTGTTAATTAACAAGGCAACCTTTTCTTTGTTACTACTAGTGAATCTGAAATCATTCGGGGCAGACATAAAATATATCGCTTCAACCCAATTATCGCAGCAACTATTTTAAAATAAATAAGCTAGCTGCCCGTGCGTTGCACAGAACATCAAGATGCATTGTATGAGTAGTTTATCTTGTGAGAGAAAAGGTTGAACGAGGGAAGGCCTTATTTGCGAACGTGGAGAGACGTGTGGGTATATTTTTGCAAAATTGCCATAGTTTCTTTCCTATCCATTAGATATAAATCCGACGGCCTATATTGCAGGATGGCACGCACACCATCATCACCAACTCTGTTTTCTACTCCCTCCGTCCGAAAATACTTGTCATCAAAATGGATAAAAAGAGATGTATCTAAAACTAAAATACGTCTAGATACATTTCCTTTTATCCATTTTGATGACAAGTATTTCCGGACGGAGGGAGTATTTGTCTTTTTAGAGATTTCAACAAGTGACTATGACCGGACCTTACCAACATACTCAAAAAAGTAGTCCATAATTTTGATGTTACCCTCTTTTCTTGGCGGTGCAGTGCCATCTGGATACCTCATAAATAAATAAAGTACTACATGATACTAATATATGATACATGGCGCAGGAGTACTAAGTATTATTAATATAGTTTTGCTAGAACTCATCTAGATGAGATATAATTTGGTTTCATTCATCTTTTATAGCCATTGGATGTGATTCTATATAAGATGCGTGTGTGCTGATGTGGGTTGTATTTGTTCTTGTGCAATGAACTGACCACTGCATGTCATGTTTGATAGTCTCAAGTCATTAAAAGCATACAAGCCCCACATCTCTTCTTGGTTGATTCCTCTATTTATGTCAAAAAATAAGAAACAACGTGAGAGTTAATGCACCACGCCTATGTGTTTACTATTTGGTTTTCGTAAGATGACTTAATACTCACCTAGACGGAGGGAGTATTCGATCTGACAGCGGGTGGCGCAGTTCCTGATACGGCTTTAATGCAGATGAGGGAGGGAGTAGCGGTTCCCGATATGTTGAACGGCCAATGCATCCTTCTTCAATTAATGCATGAGGGAAGTAATGGGAGGAGGTCCGGGAAAAGAGGCTGCACGATGTGAATGAAACGCAGTTTGCCCTCATTGCCCTCATATAAAGGCGCCCCTCCATTTCAATGCATCTACCACATCGTACGCACCTAAGCATTTGCCTAAGCACCTACACTAAGCGCAAAAGAGCTCACTCTAGACCCATGGCGGCGATGCTCATGAGTGGCTAGCGGCTGCGCCAGATGGTCCACGATGCCGGCCTGCGGCATGGCACCAAGGATCGTCTCCAGACGGTGTTGGAGACCAGCTGGTGGATGGCCGCCTTCGACGCCAACTACGACTCTTAGTTGGACCAGATGATCGTTGCCACCACCAACAAGTTCACCGTCCTAAAGAAGCTCGCGGACGACATTGCCGTACTCCTCCAGCCCGCGCGCCCGGGCTCCTCATTGCCTGCCACCCTAATCGGCCTCCATGGCCAGAACCTCTTTCAAGCACTGGTGGCCCTAGGACGCCACGAAGAATATCCACCTGGAGGTCGCGCTCGCCGCGAGGCGCCTCACCCTGCAAGAATTCATCGACCTACACATCCACATGTACGAGGAAATCGTGTACATAGGTATCTACAAGGCCAGTGAGGATGCTACGACGTTGGCCTTCCTCAACCGGCTGGAAGCCTTGGATGCCTTTGCTGAGAAGCACCTCGACCTCGCCAGAAAAGCCGCCGCTCCTTAGCCGCCGGTCGGTGGCCCGGCGCACTAAGTTGAGGAGGAGGAGGTCGTACGTTCGTGGATCCATCTTTCTTCTTGCCTTCTGTAACCACCACTGCGATCGCATCATCGTGGCCTTAATTCTGTGCTGTTGCATTCTCGTTCGAGTCAATACCGACATGTGCGATCCCTTTTCTTAATTATATGCATCACTGTAACTAGTACTCCATCCGTCAATTTATAAGTTGTGCTTACCTTTTCCATCAACTTCGTGCAACGCGCGGGCATCTTGCTAGAAACACTAGAATATGTCTATATAATTCGTATGTGATAGTCCATTTGAAATCTCAAAAAAGACAAATATTTAGGTACGGAGGGAGTAATATATTAGGAGTATATCAAAACAATAGTGATTTCTTTCAAATTTGTGGAAAAATACTACTATTCTACTACTTTGGATCCGTTGCAACGCACGAGCACATTGTTGGTAAAAGGAAAAGGCCTGTCGCGTTTGCATCGCACCCCCACACTCGCGGGAATCGGGAGTATAACACGGCCCGTCCGACATGACACATGGCTTAGGGATGGCGTGTTGCCAAGCATTTTCACTTTCATGTGGGACCGCCATTGAGCAAACCGACACCCCGCCCGCCGCCGGGTTGGAAAAAAGAAACAAGGGGAAGATCTAGCTATAGCACGGAAGCCAAGAAATTTGGTGTCAAACGGGGCTCGTTGATAGAGTAGGAGCATTCCGTACTAACTACTACTACTAGTACCAAGTTTGTACTCCTAATACTATATTACTAGTACTACCACTATACAACTAGTAGGTACGTGCACGGCACAACATCATAGGAACAAAAAATGGGAAGATCTTGTTTTGGGTGATTTATCTATTTTTCAATCAATGTAGTATGAATAATATGATGTGGGGGGCACCCTTGAAGCTTATGTGGCTTGGTTGCATGGCTACGGAAGGTTAGAGAAAAATAAATAGATAATGTGTTTAGAGTGCACTCCACTAAATAGATATATATACTTTGGATCCATTGCAACGGACCGGCACATCTATATCTATACCCCCTATATAGTGTGTGAAAAACTTTGAAAGTTGGTCGTTGGATGAAGCCAATCCGATGGTACAAAGATGGAAAATCCGAGCACTACTGGCCGTTGGATATCATCCACCAGATTCTGCCACATGTATAATCTAGAAGACTCCATGGTTGAACTTAATTCATGACTAAGGGCCTCTTTGATTCATAGGATTGCAGAAACACAGGAATAGGAAAAAAGTAGGATTGGAATGGCATGTTCATTGGATCCCTATAGGATTTGAGTTTGTTTGATTGTGTCACATGAAAAATAAATGATTTCTTTCAAGAGGTTGGAGTGCATGTTAGAATTTCTGTGAAACGTAGTACAGATGAATCCTTAGGAAAATATTCTACATGATTCAATCCTACGAATCAAACGACCAACGTAGGAAAAATTCCTAAGGATTCTAATCCTTCAAAGATCCTATGAAAATCCTTTGAATCAAACACACACTAACTTTGCCACAACTAAGCTTAGGCAAAGTTATTTGTTCTTCAAAATGACAGAAACAAGTTGGCAAGCCTAAGGGAATCTTGCCACATTTTGTGTGTGTATGTCATGTGGGGCCTTAGTGTGGCTTGCCTAAGGTGTGGCTTGAATCAAACACTCGCCAAATTAATCAAACTTTCCTAACCTTACATTCCACCAGATTTTGCCACATGTTAGAATCCAGAAAGCTCCACATGTAGAAGCATAATGCACAAACCACCAGAATCTCATGCATGCAATGCACGTGTACCTTACTAGTAATAGTTGGTAGTAGTAAGAAACAAATTCCAGTTTTGGCACGAGCTCGTACCGCGGGAGCACCACAAGGCCTCCCGCAGGAGTTACATTTCCCTCTCGGGGCCCACGGGATCGAACTTCAGTGGCTTAGTGGTAGGAACAAGAAACGTGATGGTCACTGTGGTTCAACTTCCATGGACAAGCTATCATGTCTGCTGACACATGTATATAAAAACTAGAGTGTTTATATTTCAAGCACGTGAACAAGTATTATTCTACTACTTTGGATCCATTGCAACGCACGGGCCAGCACATTGGTAGTAGTAGTGTCCATCTCTATCT
Source organism: Triticum aestivum (assembly GCF_018294505.1). Lineage (NCBI taxonomy): Eukaryota > Viridiplantae > Streptophyta > Magnoliopsida > Poales > Poaceae > Triticum > Triticum aestivum. The sequence continues at coordinate 86,795,060 of NC_057809.1, forward strand.
CTAGAGGCCTTCCCTCGTTCATCCTTTTCTCTCACAAGATAAACTACTCATACAAATGCCTTGATGTTCCATGGAACGCACGAGGATGTTTCCTTGGGGGTTTCTCCAGCGCGGCGTGGCCGTAGTTGCAAGTTGACGCCCCTTGAGATGCCGATGTTGAGGGGCACTCGGATTTACTCTGATGAGCAGGTAAGATGAATTTGATCACGTAGTGAATGCATTCTAAAGACTACTTCCGTTTCCATTTCCTAATTCTCCCCCTGCCCACTGTTTCACAGGTTAGGCTCGGTGCAAGTGGAGATTGGCTTGCATATGTACGGGAGGGTACCAACATCAATTTGCACAACATTTACAACGGTGAAACTGTTCCCGTAGAACCTTTGTCCAACATTGGGATCAGCCATGCAACGGGCCACCGCATGAATTGGTACGATGGAACCATGGTGAGATTGAATAAGATAGCACGAACCTTGCACATGGCGGTCAAAGGCGGACCATGCTGTCTGTGGCCGATTTGTTGCGGTACGAGTAGGAAGACGCTGTGCTCCTTTCTAACCGCATCTGCGCGGTGACAAACCAGGGGACTTATTTTGTATGGGACACATCCTACGATATACTCCCTCTCTCCTAGTTTATTTGTTTTGAATCTTTTCATTTTATAAGTTTCAAATTCAAATTTAGAGCTCCCCATCACATGTTGAGATTACAATGTCCATTATATCGTTGCGTGCATGTATAGTAAAGAAACAAATCTCGAGTTTGGCACTAGTTCGTGCTGCGGGAGCACCACAAGCCCTGGCGCTGGAGTTACATTTCCCTCTCAGGGCCGTCGGGACTGAGCTTTAGTGCCTTACTACACCTACCTTTGAGTCAATAACATGTGGACCCGATAGGTGACTGGTCCACATGTAATGCTCCCGTAGGCAGAGGGGCAGTGGGGCCAAGAGGGGTGAGCCGCAGGTCGGGGGACGTGTGTTGGGGAACGTAGTAGAATTTTAAAATTTTCTATGCATCACCAAGATCAATCTATGGAGTCATCCAGCAACGACGGAGAGAGGAGTGCATCTACATACCCTTGTAGATCGCGCGCGGAAGCGTTCAAGAGAACGGGGTTGATGGAGTCGTACTCGTCGTGATCCAAATCACCGATGACCAAGTGCCGAACGGACAGCACCTCCGCGTTCAACACACGTACGGTTGGGAAGACGGCTCCTCCAACTTGATCCAACAAGGGGGAAGGAGAGGTTGATGAAGATCCAGCAGCACGACGGCGTGGTGGTGGAAGCAACGGTGATCTTGGCAGGGCTTCGCCAAGCGCAGGGAGACGGAGGAGTGTCACGGGAGGGAGAGGGAGAGGCCAGGGGCTTGGGTGCGGCTGCCCTCCCTCCCCCCACTGTATATAGGGTCCCTAGGGGGGCGGCGGCCCTAGGAGATCCAATCTCCTAGGGGGGCGGCGGCCAAGGGGGTGGCTTGCCCCCTAAGGCAAGGGTGGCGCCCCCCGCCCTAGGGTTTCCAACCCTAGGCGCAGGGGGAGACCCAAGGGGGCGCACCAGCGCACTAGGGGCTGGTTCCCCTCCCACTTCAGCCCATGGGGCCCTCCGAGATAGGTGGCCCTACCCGGTGGACCCCCGGGACCCTTCCGGTGGTCCCGGTACAATACCGATTACCCCCGAAACTTTCCTGATGGCCGAAACTTGACTTCCTCGTGACCATTCCGGAACTCCTCATGACGTCCGAGATCTCATCCGGGACTCCGAACAACTTTTGAGTTACCGTATACTAATATCTCAACAACCCTAGCATCACTGAACCTTAAGTGTGTAGACCCTACGGGTTTGGGAGACATGCAGACATGACCGAGACGACTCTCCGGTCAATAACCAACAGCGGGATCTGGATACCCATGTTGGCTCCCACATGCTCCTCGATGATCTCATCGGATGAACCACGATGTCGAGGATTCAATCAATCCGTATACAATTCCCTTTGTCAATCGGTACGTTACTTGCCCGAGACTCGATCGTCGGTATCCCAATACCTCGTTCAATCTCGTTACTTGCAAGTCACTTTACTTGTACCGTAATGCATGATCCCGTGATCAACCACTTGGTCACATTGAGCTCATTATGATGATGCATTACCGAGTGGGCCCGGAGATACCTCTCCGTCATGCGGAGTGACAAATCCCAGTCTCGATTCGTGCCAACCCAACAGACACTTTCGGAGATACCTGTAGTGTACCTTTATAGTCACCCAGTTACGTTGTGACATTTGGCACACCCAAAGCACTCCTACGGTAGCCGAGAGTTGCACAATCTCATGGTCTAAGGAATGATACTTGACATTCGGAAAAGCTACAGCAAACAAACTACACGATCTTTGAGCTATGCTTAGGATTGGGTCTTGTCCATCACATCATTCTCCTAATGATGTGATCCCGTTATAATTGACATCCAATGTCCATAGTCAGGAAACCATGACTATCTTTTGATCAACGAGCTAGTCAACTAGAGGCTCACTAGGGACGTGTTGTGGTCTATGTATTCATACATGTATCACGATTTCCGGATAACACAATTATAGCATGAATAATAGGCAATTATCATGAACAAAGAAATATAATAATAACCATTTTATTATTGCCTCTAGGGCATATTTCCAACAGTCTCCCACTTGCACTAGAGTCAATAGTGTAGTTACATTGTGATGAATCGAACACCCATGCAGTTCTGGTGTTGATCATGTTTTTCTCTAGGGAGAGGTTTAGTCAACGGATCTGCCACATTCAGGTCCGTATGTACTGTACAAATCTCTATGTCTCCATTTTGAACACTTTCACGAATGGAGTTGAAGCGACGCTTGATATGCCTGGTCTTCCTGTGAAACCTAGGCTCCTTGGCAACTGCACCAGCTTACTGCCCCACCATTCAAAATATACACGTATCCGGTTTGTGACTTAGAGTCATCCAGATCTGTGTCGAAGCTAGCATTGACGTAACCCATTACGATGAGCTCTTCGTCACCTCCATAAACGAGAAACATATCCTTAGTCCTTTTTAGGTATTTCAGGATATTCTTGACCACTGTCCAGTGTTCCATGCCGGGATTACTTTGGTACCTTCCTACCAAACTTACGGCAAGGTTTACATCAGTTCTGGTACACAGCATAGCATACATGATAGACCCTATGGCCGAGGCATAGGGGACGACACTCATCTTTTCTCTATCTTCTGTCGTGGTCGGGCATTGAGCCGTGCTCAATCTCGTACCTTGCAATACAGGCAAGAACCCCTTCTTTGACTGATCCATTTTGAACTTCTTCAATATCTTGTCAAGGTACATACTCTGTGAAAGACCAATGAGGCGTCTCGATCTATCTCTATAGATCTTGATGCCTTATATATAAGCAGCTTCTCCAAGATCCTTCATTGAAAAACACTTGTTCAAGTAGGCCTTTATGCTTTCCAAGAATTCTATATCATTTCCCATCAACAGTATGTCATCCACATACAATATGAGAAATGCTACAGAGCTCCCACTCACTTTCTTGTAAATGCAGGCTTCTCCATAAGTCTGCGTAAACCCAAACGCTTTGATCATCTCATCAAAACGAATGTTCCAACTCCGAGATGCTTGCACCAGCCCATAAATCGAGCGTTGGAGCTTGCACACCTTGTCAGCATTCTTAGGATCGACAAAACCTTCCGGCTGCATCATATACAATTCTTCCTTAAGGAAACCATTAAGGAATGCTGTTTTGACGTCCATTTGCCATATCTCATAATCATAGAATGCGGCAATTGCTAACATGATTCGGACGGACTTCAGCTTCGCTACGGGTGAGAAAGTCTCATCGTAGTCAACCCCTTGAACTTGTCGATAACCCTTAGCGACAAGCCGAGCTTTATATATGGTCACATTACCATCCGCGTCTGTATTCTTCTTAAAGATCCATTTATTTTATATGGCTCGCCGTTCAACGGGCAAGTCAGTCAAAGTCCATACTTCGTTTTCGTACATGGATCCTATCTCGGATTTCATGGCTTCCAGCCATTTGTCGGAATCTGGGTCCGCCATCGCTTCTTCATAGTTCGAAGGTTCACCGTTGTCTAACAACATGATTTCCAAGATAGGGTTGCCGTACCACTCTGGTGCGGAACGTGTCCTCGTGGACCTACGAAGTTCAGTAGCAAGTTGATCTGAAGTTTCATGATCATCTTCATCAACTTCCTATCTAGTCGGTGCTAGCACCTCAGGAACATTTTCTTGAGCCACGTCACTTACCGGTTCAAGAGGTAATACTTCATCAAGTTCTACTTTCCTCCCACTTATTTCTTTTGAGAGAAACTCTTTCTCTAGAAAGGACCCATTCTTGGCAACAAAGATCTTGCCTTCGGATCTGAGGTAGAAGGTATACCCAATAGTTTCTTTAGGGTATCCTATGAAGACGCATTTTTCCGATTTGGGTTCGAGCTTTTCAGGTTGAAGTTTCTTGACATAAGCATCGCATCCCCAAACTTTTAGAAACGACAACTTAGGTTTCTTCCCAAACCATAATTCATACGGTGTCATCTCAACGGATTTCGATGGAGCCCTATTTAAAGTGAATGCGGCAGTCTCTAAAGCATAGCCCCATAATGACAAAGGTAGACCGGTAAGAGACATCATAGATCGTACCATATCAAATAGAGTGCGATTACGACGTTCGGACACACCATTACACTGAGGTGTTCCAGGCGGCGTGAGTTGTGAAACTATTCCACATTTTCTTAAGTGTGTGCCAAATTCGTGACCCAAGTATTCTCCCCCACGATCTGATCGCAAGAACTTGATTTTCCTGTCACGTTGATTCTCAACCTCACTCTGAAATTCCTTGAACTTTTCAAAGGTCTCAGACTTGTGTTTCATCAAGTAGACATACCCATATCTACTCAAGTCAACAGTGAGGGTGAGAACATAACGATAGTCACCGCGAGCCTCAACACTCATTGGACCGCACGCATCAGTATGTATGATTTCCAATAAGTTGGTTGCTCGCTCCATTGTTCCTGAGAACGGAGTCTTGGTCATTTTACCCATGAGGCATGGTTCGCACGTGTCAAATGATTTGTAATCAAGAGACTCCAAAATCCCATCTGCATGGAGCTTCTTCATGCGTTTGACACCTATGTGACCAAGGCGGCAGTGCCACAAGTATGTGGGACTATCATTATCAACCTTACATCATTTGGTATTCACACTATGAATATGTGTAACATTATGCTCGAGATTCATTAAGAATAAACCATTCACCATCGGAGCATGACCATAGAACATATCTCTCATATAAATAGAACAACCATTATTCTCGGATTTAAATGAGTAGCCATCTCGAATTAAACGAGATCCTGATACAATGTTCATGCTCAAAGGTGGCACTAAATAACAATTATTGAGGTTTAAAACTAATCCCATAGGTAAATGTAGAGGTAGCGTGCCGACGGCGATCACATCAACCTTGGAACCATTCTCAACGCGCATTGTCACCTCGTCCTTCGCCAGTCTCCGTTTATTCTGCAGCTCCTGCTTTGAGTTACAAATGTGAGCAACCGCACCGGTATCAAATACCCAGGAGCTACTACGAGTACTGGTAAGGTACACATCAATTACATGTATATCACATATACCTTTGGTGTTGCTGGCCTTCTTGTCCGCTAAGTATTTGGGGCAGTTCCGCTTCCAGTGACCACTTCCCTTGCAATAAAAACACTCAGTCTCGGGCTTGGGTCCATTCTTTGGCTTCTTCCCGGCAGCTTGCTTACCGGGCGCGGCAACTCCTTTGCCGTCCTTCTTGAAGTTCTTCTTACCCTTGCCTTTCTTGAACTTAGTGGTTTTATTGACCATCAACAATTGATGTTCCTTTTTGATTTCCACCTCTGCTGATTTCAGCATTGAATACACCTCAGGAATGGTCTTTTCCATCCCCTGCATATTGAAGTTCATCACAAAGCTCTTGTAGCTCGGTGGAAGCGACTGAAGGATTCTGTCAATGACCGCGTCATCCGGGAGATTAACTCCCAGCTGAGTCAAGCGGTTATGCAACCCAGACATTTTGAGTATGTGCTCACTGACAGAACTATTTTCCTCCATCTTACAGCTGAAGAACTTGTCGGAGACTTCATATCTCTCGACCCGGGCATGAGCTTGGAAAACCATTTTCAGCTCTTCGAACATCTCATATGCTCCGTGTCTCTCAAAACGCTTTTGGAGCCCCGGTTCTAAGCTATAAAGCATGCCATACTGAACGAGGGTGTAATCATCAGCATGTGACTGCCAAGCGTTCATAACGTCTTGGTTCTCTAGGATGGGTGCGTCACCTAGCGGTGCTTCTAGGACATAATCTTTCTTGGCAGCTATGAGGATGATCCTCAGGTTCCGGAGCCAGTCCGTATAGTTGCTGCCATCATCTTTCAGCTTGGTTTTCTCTAGGCACGCGTTGAAGTTGAGGACAACGTGGGCCATTTGATCTACAAGACATATTGTAAAGATTTTAGACTGAGTTCATGATAATTAAGTTCATCTAATCAAATTACTTAATGAAATCCCACTCATATAGACATCCCTCCCGTCATCTAAGTGAAACATGATCCGAGTTAACTAGGCCGTGTCCGATCATCACGTGAGACGGACTAGTCAACATCGGTGAACATCTTCATGTTGATCGTATCTTCTATACGACTCATGCTCGACCTTTCGGTCTTCCGTGTTTCGAGGCCATGTCTATACATGCTAGGCTCGTCAAGTCAACCTAAGTGTATTGCGTGTGTAAATCTGGCTTACACCCGTTGTATTCGAACGTTAGAATCTATCACACCCAATCATCACGTGGTGCTTCGAAACAACGAACCTTCCCAACGGTGCACAGTTAGGGGGAACACTTTCTTCAAATTATTACGAGGGATCATGTTATTTAAGCTACCGTCATTCTAAGCAAATAGGATGTAAAACATGATAAACATCACATGCAATCAAATAGTGACATGATATGGCCAATATCATTTGCTCCTTTTGATCTCCATCTTCAGGGCTCCATGATCATCGTTGTCACTGGCATGACACCATGATCTCCATCATCGTGTCTTCTTGAAGTTGTCTCATCATCTATTACTTCTACTACTATGGCTAACGCTTTAGCGATAAAGTAAAGTAATTACATGACGTTTATGTTGACATGCAGGTCATAAATAAATAAAGACAACTCCTATGGCTCCTGCCGGTTGTCATACTCATCGACATGCAAGTCGTGAATCCTGTTACAAGAACATGATCATCTCATACATCACATATATCATTCATCACATCCTTTGGCCATATCACATCACAAAACACTTGCTGCAAAAACAAGTTAGACGTCCTCTAATTGTTGTTGCAAGTTTTTACGTGGCTGCTATAGGTTTCTAGCAAGAACGTTTCTTACCTACGCCAAAACCACAACGTGAATTGCCAATTTCTATTTACCCTTCATAAGGACCCTGTTCATCGAATCTGATCCGACTAAAGTGGGAGAGACAGACACCCGCCAGCCACCTTATGCAACTAGTGCATGTCAGTTAGTGGAACCAGTCTCACGTAAGCATACGTGTAAGGTCGGTCCGGGCCGCTTCATCCCACAATGCCGCTGAATCAAGATAAGACTAGTAACGGCAAGATAATTGACAATATCGACGCCCACAACTGCTTTGTGTTCTACTCGTGCATAGAAACTACGCATAGACCTAGCTCATGATGCCACTGTTGGGGAACGTAGCAGAATTTTAAAATTTTCTACGCATCACCAAGATCAATCTATGGAGTCATCCAGCAATGAGGGAGAGAGGAGTGCATCTACATACCCTTGTAGATCGCGCGCGGAAGCGTTCAAGAGAACAGGGTTGATGGAGTCGTACTCGTCGTGATCCAAATCACCGATGACCAAGTGCCGAACGGACAGCACCTCCGCATTCAACACACATACGGTTGGGAAGATGTCTCCTCCAACTTGATCCAGCAAGGGGGAAGGAGGGTTGATGAAGATCCAGCAGCACGACGACGTGGTGGTGGAAGCAACGGTGATCTCGGGAGGGCTTCGCCAAGCGCAGGGAGACGGAGGAGTGTCACGGGAGGGAGAGGGAGAGGCCAGGGGCTTGGGTGCGGCTGCCCTCCCTCCCCCCACTATATATAGGGTCCCTAGGGGGAGGGCGCCGGCCCTAGGAGATCTAATCTCCTAGGGGGGCGGCGGCCAAGGGGGTGGCTTGCCCCCCAAGGGAAGGGTGGCGCCCCCCACCCCTAGGGTTTCCAACCCTAGGCGCAGGGGGAGACCCAAGGGGGGCGCACCAGCCCACTAGGGGCTGGTTCCCCTCCCACTTCAGCCCATGGGGCCCTCCGGGATAGGTGGCCCTACCTGGTGGACCCCCGGGACCCTTTCGGTGGTCCCGGTACAATACTGATAACCCCCGAAACTTTCCCGATGGCCGAAACTTGACTTCCTATATATAAATCTTCACCTCCGGACCATTCCGGAACTCTTCGTGATGTCCGGGATCTCATTCGGGACTCCGAACAACTTTTGGGTTACCATATACTAATATCTCAACAACCCTAGCGTCACCGAACCTTAAGTGTGTAGACCCTACGGGTTCGGGAGACATGCAGACATGACCGAGACGACCCTCCAGTCAATAACCAACAGCGGGATCTGGATACCCATGTTGGCTCCCACATGCTCCTCGATGATCTCATCGGATGAACCACGATGTCGAGGATTCAATCAATCTGTATACAATTCCCTTTGTCAATCGGTATGTTACTTGCCCGAGACTCGATCATCGGTATCCCAATACCTTGTTCAGTCTCGTTACCAGCAAGTCACTTTACTCGTACCATAATGCATGATCCCGTGATCAACCACTTGGTCACATTGAGCTCATTATGATGATGCATTACCGAGTGGGCCCAGAGATACCTCTCCGTCATGCGGAGTGACAAATCCCAGTCTCGATTCGTGCCAACCCAACAAACACTTTCGAAGATACCTGTAGTGTACCTTTATAGTCACCCAGTTACGTTGTAACGTTTGGCACACCCAAAGCACTCCTACGGTATCCGGGAGTTGCACAATCTCATGGTCTAAGGAATGATACTTGACATTCGGAAAAGCTACAGCAAACAAACTACACGATCTTTGAGCTATGCTTAGGATTGGGTCTTGTCCATCACATCATTCTCCTAATGATGTGATCCCGTTATCAATGACATCCAATGTCCATAGTCAGGAAACCATGACTATCTTTTGATCAACGAGCTAGTCAACTAGAGGCTCACTAGGGACGTGTTGTGGTCTATGTATTCACACATGTATTACAATTTCCGGATAACACAATTATAGCATGAATAATAGACAATTATCATGAACAAGGAAATATAATAATAACCATTTTATTATTGCCTCTAGGGCATATTTCCAACAACGTGTGGTTTCATGTGTTCGAGCGGCGTCATGGGAATCGCGGGTGGCTGTGGTAGAAACTTGATGCTCGCCGCATTTTAGGTGTCCCACATGTCATGCACACAAAGGCAGAGGGGCGGTGCGGTTGAGAGGGGTGAGGCGCACGTCGGGGGGCGTGGTGCCGTGGGTTGAAGAGGCGTCGTGGGAATCGCGAGATGAAATATGATGGTCGTCGTAGTTGAACTTCCATGGACAAGCTGTCATGTCTATGGACACATCCACTGCATACCGATCACTGGAAGGACTAGCAAAGAAAGCTATATATGCGGATAAATAGTTCCTTATTGTCAAGCGGACCCACGCTACTACTCTGTTCCAAAGACATGCACACCATCGAAATAGTCATCTATATCAATATACACTGAGAGGGAATAATTTTTTTACAAGAGAGGAAATAGTTCATCCATCCATAATGCCCTCCTGCTGGTGCAGCCTTTTCTTCTTCTTCTTCTTCTACTTCTTCTTCTTCTTCTTCTTCTTCTTCTTCTTCTTCTTCTTCTTCTTCTTCTTCTTCTTCTTCTTCTTCTTCTTCTTCTTCTTCTTCTTCTTCTTCTTCTTCTTCTTCTTCTTCTTCTTCTTCTTCTTCTTCTTCTTCTTCTTCTTCTTCTTCTTCTTCTTCTTCTTCTTCTTCTTCTTCTTCTTCTTCTTCTTCTTCTCATTCTTTGTGGGAGACGGCTTCGCAACAAGCTCTTTGGACCTTGAAGCTATCTCGAAACTCGCACGGGCATCGAGGGCATCATATTTTATCCGCTCGTACGTTAAGGGATAATTCTCCCATCCAGATGACCTTAATGCCACCGTCTCGTCACCCTTCTGAAGATTTGTATCGAGCACAAAATTTGCTACGTCGAATAGGGATGGTGTCTGTTTATCACAAAATTCTACAGGAATTTTGATTCTAGTTTGTAGGTCAGCGATGCTATTCAAATCAAGCTTGTACGACTCCAGCTTCTGTTTGTCCCCTTTGATGGCTGCCCCACAAAAGTATACGTCCTCCCGAGACAATAAATCATGACGCTCACCTGGTATGGAGGGCGAGTGTATGATGTGGTACACCAAAACATCATCTTCGAAGCACATCTAAAGGACGGCGGGGCGCTAGATCTTCCCAGGGGCACACTCCGTGTACTCTGCATCGAGACCGATGACCCTCGTCTCTACCTTTTCGAGGAAGTTGGATACATTGTTGATCCACTGCCGAACAACCCTTGGGTGGACGGTGACGGTGGCAACTATGCGCATCGAGCCTTCCACGAGGACATGTTGGACGCTAAAAACCTGCATCTCGATCTCTATCGCCATTTGGAACCGCTGGAACGGAGGGCTATGGTTTGGAGAATTAGGATTAGATGGCTAGTCCAACTGAAGCAGTAGATGATTATTTAAAGAGGTTAAAATAATGTGAACGCAGTGGGGTTTGGATGCAAATGAAGACGAAGGGGAGGTGAAGAAGCCGAGGAGAATTGGTTCCCGATGGAGAAGTAAATGGGAGAAGTGGCGTGCAGGAAGTTGATTAGACAGCTAGGTAGACTAAACGAAAAGGCTATGCGGGTAGACTGATGAGTCGTACCTGTTCGTGTACGTGCCCATCCTGGGACCTATGCAAATAGATAAAAAAATGTGTCGTAGTTTTTTTTGAGCGCGTGAGTGGGAGACACAACATTCTCTGGTTAAGGAATACTCCCTCCGTTTAGGTGAGTATAAGTCACCTTATGAAAATCAGGTTTTCCCAAAACCTTTAGGCGTGGAGCATTAACTTCCTGCTCGATCCCCTCCCAGCCTCGTTAGCCAGCGTTCTCTTCCTCTGCTGCCGCGTTCTACCTTTCCATTTTTCCTCTTCTCAAGTGTGGAACGATCTGCATGCCGTCCTTGATGCACCAGAATGACCACTTCATGCATCGCGACAGAGCGTTGATTGGGCATGCACAAGAATTTGGTTCTGCTCGCAATATGGATGATACCTGGACGATGAAGTGAACAGGCATGCTAGCATGGGAGACCTATTTACGCTATACAATACTGGAGTACTCATGTACCTATTGGTAGTAGTAGTAGTAGTAGTAGTACAACTGTGGTACACTTGATGGTCAAAATACTATTCATCCGGTCCTCACAGTGAAGTGACAACACCCTGCGCCTGACACTAGTCCAGGCGGTGTGTTCGGATTACCAAAGTCAGCCTCACCCTGTGCACAGTGCAGTCTGTCACCGCCGCTGTATAGCACATTGGCACCTCGCCTCGTCTCCCTCTCCGCTCCCATAGCACCACTCCCTCTCCATCTCCTTCTCCGTCTCCATCTCACTGTGCCCCCGTGTACCGTCGCCTCACTCGCCTCCCCCAGTACCACTATTCCCTCGCTTGCCGCTCCAGCACTGACATCCTTCTCCCCCGTAAATCAAGCCCCCTTCCAAACTCCACCATGGCCGAACGCGAACCGCGCAACATCCATATGAGCCACGATTGGAGCAATCTCCCTAGTGACATCCTCGACCTCTGTTGTTCGTGTATGGATATGTTGAGCGCCCTGCGGCTGGCTGCATGCTCGAGGGACATGCACATGGCCATCGTCGAAGCGAGGCCTAAGCTTTTCAAGACACCCTGCTTGCTGCTATCTGGTCTTGCGAGATTGGCTCACCATGATACGGAGGCGTGCATGATGCCCCTCGACTTCAATCCGATCTCCATTAGCCGAAACTTCTTTGCAGGTATGTAGTGGGTCGCCGTACATCATTTCCCTCGACATCGATCCGATCACCATCGCCCAAAACTTCTTGGCAGGTATGTACTAGGTCGGCATGGACTCCCACTGGATGGCTGCCTTCAGAGAAGACGGTAAAAAGTTGCTGCTCGTGAACTTCCAGACCTCCCATGAGATTATCCTTCCTCCGTTGGATTATATAGAGTATTACCATCGCGGTCCAAGTCATCTAGATTACTACGTCAGTTGGACGGACCTTGTTTTGCAGAAGATTGTAATCTGCCAAGTGCCCACATGACATGCGAATTACGCAGACTTCAAGCTAATTGCCTTGTTCGACCGCGGACTCGCCTATCTTTACGCCGGTGCCTTCTTTAGCTGGAGACAACTCGGCTCGCAGTGGATCATCGTCAAAGCTGATACACACTTCTGTGATGCTATTGAACACAATGGCATCATCTACGCGATCGACAAAGCAGATGGCACCACGTATTGCTGGGACGGCGCGTGTAAGTTGTTTCCTCTCATGTTAATGATGACGCCATGACACTGTTTGAACTTTTTGTGATGATTGGCATATCTCTATTTGAGCAGAATTTGAGTAGAACTATGGCAATGTATTAGAGACGCCGTAAATCAGCTATATTTGGAATGAGTTAATTCATGCGATTGTGACCATGTCATTATAGCCAATTTGTACCCTGAATAATCAAACGGTTAGGAATATATGGATATTATCCTTATTTTACAGTAATCTATATACTACTACTAAATATGAGTGTGTATCAATGGCCATGTTAGTTTCCTCATTTTCATGATGTAGAAACATGCACCACACTGTTGGTTTCATCTAACCATACATTAGGGAAGTAAATGTGCATATGGAGAACTCTATATTTGGAAGTAGTGAAATCCTGCAATGCTTACCATGTGTACATACCTATATTCGCCCTTCAGCAATCAATGGCTAGAATAATATCCTCACAAAATTTTGCCCACAGAACACGAGTATATAACAATGCATGGTCTGTTAGTTACCTTGAAGAATTTGTTTGTGAGGACAGAACATGATTACATAACATGCATGACATGGTAGTTTCCTGTGAAGAATCGATTGCGAGATAACATGAGTATAACCATGCATGGCACTTCTATATTTTCGAACCCAGTATACATTTCCCTGTATTTTCCTCCCAGTTCCAACAGGGACATATCAATGCTGTTTCTTGCATTATCCTACTCTGAACAATGCTGATCTTACATTAACAATGCCTGTCCTTTTTGATATGATGCAGTGTCCCTACAGTTACTGCCCTTTGTAATCACACCACCTTTGCCAAAAACAGGAAAGCACAACTGGTTCCTCGCTCGATCAGACGACGACAAAAGACTGATGATCATTCGGACACATGAGCCGGAAAAGTTATATTGCAAAAAACCCACTGTATACAAGCACCGTGTAATACGTGAGTATCCTGACAGTGGCTGTTACGTCTATGAGCAGGATACCAGCTTGTTGGGGCCTTTAGGATTTTTTTTAGTTGGAGGCGGGTAAACAACCTTGGTTCACACTCTCTGTTTCTCGGACTCAATTATCCGATTAACCAGGAGATCACCATTGGCAAGGACCTTGATGGCAGAGAGGCTCTGTTTGCTATTGAAAACTGTGTCTACACGGCGAGCCCTAGGAGTTCGGGAGCAAACTCCCCTGATTGTCAACGATACAACCTGCAGCCAAAAGAAGGTGAGAATGATAAAGGCATCCAGATTAACTTTGATCCTTGGATGTCTCAATTACGACAGGCAGTGATGTGGTTCGAGCCTTCAGGTTGATAGGTAATTGGGCTGTTGCATCGAAAGGGTGGAGTACTGGTGTCTCCGGATCACTGGTCGCTGAAGTGGGGCTGCAAATTATGATGGTGTTGGATCATCTCTTCGAATGACTTTGTTGTCTTTGCTGCTGGTTCTGGATGGGTAGTTCTTTCTTTTGTTATGCATATTCCTTGTCATTTGGTCATCCTCGTCTATGTCACTCTTACTATGTAATAGTTGCTTCTGTTTAGAATGTCATTCTCGTCTGGATCACGAGAGTCTGAGCGCTGCAGATGGGTGCGTTTTGGTGGTGTAGCAAGACTTCTTATGAACTATCATGTCTTGCTGTTTATGTCAGTAGTAGTCACTAGTCAGTGTTTGAATGTTGTATATATCGTTGTTTTGAACTGTTTATTGTCTCGAACTACTGGTGGGCTAAATGAGGGCATCACCATTCTCCAGTGTTCAGAGTATATCTCCTTTTTTCAAGTTATATATTTTGAGCTCAGTGTCTTTTCGATGATGTACACTTGTTTGGGCCAGTGAGGTGTCGTTGAATATGGGCCGAGTAGTAAAAACGCAATGCCAAACAGGTCAATTATGACTCTCAGGCTGGGCTCTCAAAAGATCCTGAAAAAAAGGCCGGGCTCTCCAAAAAAGAATGAATAAGGACTCTTAGGCCGACATGTGGGCGCCACCGGTGTTTTTGTGCGCTTGCGCGCCGAGGGCATATTGGCGCGTGCTCAAAATTCATGCTACCTTTTCATCCACAGTCTCCCGCCCCGCCCCCACCTCTGGAATCTCGATTCCTACTCCAGTTCCCCCAAATCCCCCTCCTGTACTCCCTGTACTCAAGCGCACTATCATGTCGCCGGTCAACGCGGATCTTCGAGCCGGAGATCCTGAGGTCCGTCCTGCCTTCGGTCGCTGCATGCTGTCGCTGAACAGTGGCATGGCGGCGCTTGGGGACCAGTTTGCCGGCAAAGTGCCATCAACGGCGACCGGCCTCCCGTCTCGTCGGATGACCTTATCAAAGCTCTTAGCATTGCGCACGGCATCCAAATAAGTGACTTGCTCGTCGAAGTCTGTCCGCCACCGGCTGATTTCTTCGTCAGGTTCCGGACAACTTTCGACTGCAGTCGTGTGTTCGAATCTTCCCAGCGTTTGTTCTGCGATGGCGCGCTGGTGAGCTTTGATCGGTGGCACCCAGGATGGGGCTCGGTGCCCTCTGAGCTTGAGTTTTTAACAAAGCTTACCTTCCACGGCATGCCTCGACGTGCTTGGAACAGCGAGTCCATGAACGAGCTTATCAACGACCTTGGAGGTGAGCTCGTAAGTATGTTTGTTCCTCCAGACAGCTGGGCTCTGACGGTTATGGCATGGATGAAGAAGCCGTCCACCATACCGAAGGTGATTGGTGTTGAGATACCGGTGCAGGAACCGGGGTTGTACTATTCGTCGCCACCAAGGCCGCCGCGGACCACGTTAGGGATGTACCTGTATCGAGTGTTCGTGCATGTCCAAGAAGTGGTCAATCCATCAATCGAAGTCCTGCCGCCGCCGCTAGTGCCAGGGTCCGTCGACGACGTCCATTACAGGAGTCAATGTCAGACTTTCCCCATGTTGCTCGGAACGATGGATGGCACAGGGCCTACTCCATCGTGTAGCGGAGGCCACTGCTTCTTTGGGAGAAGAGGCAGGGCTGGCTGCCTGGATGTGCTCTAATTTGAGGTAACAACTGAATCTTGTCAGATACTAGTTAAATCCGAGCTATGGGTGTGAAGCACTGATATGCCAGTACATTTGATTGTGACATGTTCTAATTTTGTACCTAAACTTTTTTTAGAAAGGGTTGTACGTCAACTTAATGTGCTAGGAGAACTTATTGTGTTGTCTGTCTATTTTCTTTGCACAACATTCAAGATATTTCCCCGTCATTGATAAAGATGATGAACCGTTATGTATGACTTCGTTGGTTTCAACATAGCCCTTCCCGTAGCGATCCACTGCTTCCATCCTGATTGTGCCGCCTGCGTGAAATTTATGAATGCAAGTTCAGTGTGCTATGATGTTCTATATGATTGTGTCAACTATATAAGTTTTTACTGAGCATCAACAATGCATATGGCTGAAAGATGTATTTATGAGCATCGGCCGATGGGTCTCTCTCTCTATCTCTCTCTCTCCCTCCCTCTCTCTCTCTCTCACACACACACACAAACACACACAAGCGCGCGCACACGCACAAGTGGGACCCGTTGAATTATTTATTTGCTCGTGACAGCTTTTAATTAGGTTCCACTCTAATCTAACTTTTTTCTTAAGTTATTAATTGAGCTTAGTGAGTTCAAAAAGTTGTACAGAAGCCTTGTTTGGGCCTTTCCGTCGTCGCTGAATGTGGGCTAAGTAACCATGTTAGGTTGTACTATACTACACATGCCTTTTTTCGCTATTTTTTCTTAAATAATACATTTTTTTTATTAATTTTCATAAATATTACGCTGGGTAATTTCTTTTCAAAAATAATACACCGTCCGCCCGCTGCAGGCCGACTGGGCCTAGTCGGCCCATAGCAGGCCGATTGGATTCCAGTCTGCCTACAGCTGGCCGACTAGCCCCTGTCGGCCCACTGTGGGCCGACTGGAGCTAATTGGCTCGTTGTGGGCTAATTGTTTTTGCAAAAGTGTTAATCATGTATTTAAAAAATATGTATATTGTGACCTCCTCCACTCACTGTGGGCCCACTGTTGACTAAAAAATATGTTTTAAAATGTGTTAATCATGTATTTAAAAATTGTTAAATGTGTGTATAAAAAATGTTCCTTATCTATACAATTTTTTTAATGTGTGTATAAAAAATAGCTTTTTTTTCAACATCAGCAATGCAACTGGCCCGACAGTTGTACACAATATCCGGGTCAACTTGTTATTTTCCGCCCCGTTGGGCTGCAAACTTTCCTAGGAGGTATGCATTAGGCTTAATAAGAAAATGGACTTTAAGAAATAATAAATGGGATGTAATTATAATAACTGGACAGTTACTATGCACCAAACACATAATTAGTTTGAAAAATATATTGGAAGTTGAAAATTTTAATTTCATTACTTGTTGCGCGCGCAATATTTCGTTGGATTTTAACGTAATACAACTTTATTTTGAAATTATATTTAACCTGACTAGAAATTTCGGATACAAATATTTCGGATCCCATCAAAATGTGGGAATTTTTTTGAATTCTATTTTGAGCGGTTGTTTGAAATTATTAATCATTGTCCTAGCTAGAAGTTGGGATGTACTTTTAACAAACTATAAATGGGCTGTAGTAAATTCCATTAGAATTAAAAAATGGGCTATACATTCTTACAAATCGCGAATGGGCTATATGTTCTCTGCCAAATCTGAGTTGTGGGCCTCCTAAGTTAACGCGTACCAAGGGATTTGTGAACTTAGTCAATATAAATGATTCTAGCTGCAGCGATCGTACGATGTCCATCCAACGACTGTAGTGCTTATTCAACCTCTGGTCTTCTTGCTCCAGCCGCCCAAAGCAGCGCCGGGCGTGTCGCGTGCTCCTGCCTCCCGTGGCCGGCTGTGGTGCCGCGGAGGCCTCACCGCCCCGTACTACTCCCACCGCTGGCCAGGCCATCCCTCTACTCACCCACACCCCCTGTTATTCTGCGACGATGGTAGCCTCACACCACAGCCGAACCAGTGAACCCTCGTACTCCTCTCCGCGCGGGCTTCCACTGCTGCATCTTCCCCGGCTCCGCGTCGTCCCCTTCCTAGGCCTCGCCGTCGTCCATACCACCGCCCTGGTGCTCTTGGCGCGGCGTGGTCAACGCGGTCAACGACCGACTTCCATCAGAAGAGTACTGTACATGGAGAGGCTGACAGCTGGGTCCACGACAGCCGCAAGGAAGTGCCTCCTTATTACACGCAAAATAATTATTCCTCCACCTGATAGCGGGGACCCACCAGACGGGCCACTGTATTTCGCGAAAAAATGATTCGCCCCCTGACTGCTGGGACCCACGAGCTACATCTTCGCACGCAAGGAAGTGCATCCAAAAAATGATTCGCCCCCTGACTGCTGGGACCCACCAGGACCCCGACTACTGGGACCCACCAGCTACATCTTCGCACGCAAGGAAGTGTGTCCGGGCAAAAAAACAAAACGATTCGCCCCCTGACTGCTGGGACCGACCAGCTACATCTTCGCAAGCAAGGAAGTGCCTGACAGTCGGGACCCACCTGGTTGAAGCGTACGTAGCATTGTCATTCTGGTCACGAACGTGTACGTACATACTGGTCGATGTAGAGGCGCGGACGTGTCGTAGTAGAGGCACACACGTGTCGTAGTAGAGGCGCGCACGTAACATGTACACGTAGGTACAGCGGCCATGGTGCAAGAAAGAAAATACGGCCACGTATGTGTACATATGGGCGGGGTCTCAAACGCCTACTCGCGCATACATACAACGAGGGCTCGTGTACATGGCTGGGTCGGAATGGAGAAACAGCGTCGTCGTCGTGTTCATGGGGAGGCAACGGAATGCGTCGTGTTCATGGGGAGGCAACGGAATGCGCCGTCTTCATGGGGAGGCAACGGAATGCGTCGTGTTCATCGGGAGGGCTTGGACGGAACAAGCGATGGAAACGAGGTCTGGCGTACCGCAGAACGGAGGAAACGGCCTTGTATTCGACCGGCCACGTTCGAAATGGGATCCTGTTGATCGGGAGGGGTCTGGCGTATCGCAAAACGGAGGAAACGGACCTCCTACGGTCGAAACGGGGGTCCTGTTGATCGAGAGGGGTGTGGCGTACCACAAAACTGAGGAAACGAACTTGTGTTGGAGAGCTACGGTCGAAACGGAGGTCCTGTTCATCAGCAGGGGTGTGGCGTACCGCAAAACGGGACTCCACGGGATACTGTTCATCTCCACCGTCGACCCCCTCCAGCCTTGCTACGTTTTGAGCTTGCGTTGGTTTTCCCCGAAGAGGAAGGGATGATGCAGCAGAGTAGCATAAGTATTTCCCTCAGTTTTTGAGAACCAAGGTATCAATCCAGTAGGAGCCCATGCTCAAGTCCCTCGTACCCGCACAAAGCGATAGCTACTCGCAACCAACGTGATTAGGGGTTGTCAAGCCCTTCATGGTCACTTACGAGAGTGAGATCTGATAGATAGAATATTTTTGGTATTTTTGATATAAAGATGCAAAGTAAAAAGTAAAGGCAAATTAAATAGCAAAACAATATAAAAGTGATGGAGATTGATATGATGAGAATAGACCCGGGGGCCATAGGTTTCACTAGTGGCTTCTCTCAAGAGCATAAGTATTCTACGGTGGGTGAACAAATTACTGTTGAGCAATTGATAGAATTGTGCATAATTATGAGAATATCTAGGCATGATCATGTATATAGGCATCACGTCCGTGACAAGTAGATCGAAACGATTCTGCATCTACTACTATTACTCCACTCATCGACCGCTATCCAGCATGCATCTAGAGTATTAAGTTAAAAACAGAGTAACGCCTTAAGCAAGATGACATGATGTAGAGAGATAAATTCATGCAATATGAAATAAACCCCATCTTGTTATCCTCGATGGCAACGATACAATATGTGCCTTGCTGCCCCTTCTGTCACTGGGTAAGGACACCGCAAGATCGAACCCAAAGCTAAGCACTTCTCCCATGGCAAGAACTACCAATCTAGTTGGCCAAACCAAACGGATAATTCGAAGAGACTTGCAAAGATAACCAATCATGCATAAAAGAATTCAGAGAAGATTCAAATATTATTCATAGATAGACTTGATCATAAACCCACAATTCATCAGTCTCAACAAACACACCGCAATAAGAAGATTACATCGAATAGATCTCCACAAGAGAGGGGGAGAACTTTGTATTGATATTCAAAGAGAGAGAAGAAGCCATCTAGCTACTAACTATGGACCCGAAGGTCTGAGGTAAACTACTCACACTTCATCGGAGGGGCTAGGATGATGTAGAAACCCTCCGTGATGACGACCCTCTTCCGGCGGAGCTCCGAAACAGGCTCCAAGATGGGATCTCGTGGATACAAAAAGTTGTGGCGGTGGAATTAGGTTTTTGGCTCCTGTTCTGATCGTTTGGGGGTACGTGTGTATATATAGGAGGAAGGAGTACATCGGTGGAGCACCGAGGGGCCCACGAGGCTGGGGGGCACACCCTAGGGGGGGCCCCACCCTCGTGACCACCTCTTTTATCCCTTGCAGTAGGGTCCAAGTTTCCTGGATCACGTTCGGTGAGAAAATCACGTTTCCGAAGATTTTATTCCGTTTGGACTCCGTTTGATATTCTGTTTATCCGAAACACTGAAATAGGCTGGGCTGGGCCTCCGGTTAATAGGTTAGTCCCAAAAATAATATAAAAGTGGAAAATAAAGCCCAATATAGTCCAAAATAGTAGATAATATAGCATGGATCAATCAAAAATTATAGATACGTTGGAGACGTATCAGGCATCCCCAAGCTTAATTCCTGCTCGTCCTCGTGTAGGTAAATGATAAAAAGAGAATTTTTGATGCGGAGTGCTACTTGGCATAATTTCAATGCAAATCTTCTTAATTGTGGTATGAATATTCAGATTAGAAAGATTCAAGACAAAGGTTTATATTGACATAGAAAATAATAATACTTCAAGCATACTAACTAAGCAATCATGTCTTCTCAAAATAACATGGCCAAAGAAAGCTATCCCTACAAAATCATATAGTCTGGCTATGCTCCATCTTCACCGCACAAAATATTTAAATCATGCACAACCCCGATGACAAGCCAAGCAATTGTTTCATACTTTTGATGTTCTCAAACTTTTTCAATCTTCACGCAATACATGAGCGTGAGCCATGGATATAGCACTATAGGTGGAATAGAATGGTGGTTGTGGAGAAGACAAAAAGGAGAATATAGTCTCACATCGACTAGGCGTATCAACGGGCTATGGAGATGCACATCAATAGATATCAATGTGAGTGAGTAGGTATTTCCATACAATGGATGCACTAGAGCTATAAATGTATGAAAGCTCAACAAAAGAAACTAGTGGGTGTGCATCCAACTTGCTTGCTCACGAAGACCTAGGGCAATTTTGAGGAAGCCCATCATTGGAATATACAAGCCAAGTTCTATAATGTAAAATTCCCACTAGTATATGAAAGTGACAACATATGAGACTCTCTATATGAAGGACATGGTGCTACTTTGAAGCACAATATATGAGACTTGCTATATCATGGTGCTACTTTGAAGCACAAGTGTGGAAAAAAGGATAGTAGCATTGCCCCTTTTTTGGGCCTTCTTTTTTTTCTTTGGCCTTTCCCCCTTTTTTTGGGACAATGCTCTATTGAATGATGATCATTACACTTCTATTTATTTACAACTCAATGATTACAACTCGATACTAAAACAAAGTATGACTCTATATGAATGCTTCCGGTGGTGTACCGGGATATGCAATGAATCACGAGTGACAAGTATGAAAGAATTATGAATGGTGGCTTTGCCACAATTACTATGTCAACTACATGATCATGCTAAGCAATATGACAATGATGGATATGTCATGATGAACTAGATGGTGGAAAGTTGCATGGCAATATATCTCGGAATGGCTATGGAAATGCCATAATAGGTAGGTATGGTGGCTGTTTTGAGGAAGGTATATGGTAGGTGTATGATACCGGCAAAAGTTGCGCGGTATTAGAGGGGCTAGCAAGGGTGGAAGGTTGGGAGTGTGTACAATCCATGGACTCAACATTAGTCATAACGAACTCATATACTTATTGCAAAAATTTAGAAGTTATCAAAGCAAAGTATTATGCGCATGCTCCTAGGGGGATAGATTGGTAGGAAAAGACCATAGCTCGTCCCCGACCGCTACTCATAAGGAAGACAATCAATAAATAAATCATGCTCCGACTTCATCACATAACGGTTCACCATATGTGCATGCTACGGGAATCACAAACTTCAACACAAGTATTCTTTAAATTCACAACTACTCAACTAGCATGACTTTAATATTATCACCTCCATATCTCAAAACAATTATCATGCTTCAATCTTTTCTTAGTATTCAACACACTCAAAAGAAAGTTTCACAAATCTTGAATACCAAGCATATTATTATTAGGCAAATTACCATGCTATTACGAGACTCTCAAAATAATTTAAGTGAATCATGAGAGATCAATAGTAACGAATCCACCACCGTGCTCTAAAAGATCTAAGTGAAGCACATAGAGCACAATTATCTAGCTCAAAATATATAAGTGAAGCACATAGAGAAAAATTATCTAGCTCAAAAGATATAAGTGAAGCACGTAGAGCAAAATTATCTAGCTCAAAAGATATAAGTGAAGCACATAGACTATTCTATCAAATTTTAATTCATGTATTGCTCTCTCAAAAGGTGTGTACAGAAAATATGATTGTGGCATACAAACAACCAAAGACACAAATAACACAAGACACTGCAAGAAAAACACATATCATGTTGGTGAATAAAAATATAGCTCCAAGTAAATTACCGATGGAAGTGGACGAAAGAGGGGATGCCTTCTGGGGGCATCCCCAAGCTTTGACTTTTTGGTGTCCTTGGATTATCTTGAGGGTGCCATGGGAATCCCCAAGCTTAGGCTCTTGCCACTCCTTGTTCCATGATCCATCAAAAGAATTCACCCAAAACTTGAAAACTTCACAACACAAAACTCAAAATAGAAAATTCGTGAGCTCCGTTAGCGAAAGAAAACAAAAGACCAATTCATGGTACTGTAATGAATTCATTATTTATTTATATTGGTGTTAAACCTACTGTATTTCAACTTCTCTATGGATTATAAACTATTTTACTAGCCATAGATTCATCAAAATAAGCAAACAACACACGAAAAACAGAATCTGTAAAAACAGAACAGTCTTTAGTAATCTGTAGCTAGCGCAAGATCTGGAACCCCAAAAATTCTAAATAAATTGCTGGACGTGAGGAATTTATCTATTAATCATATGCAAAAATAATTAACTAAATATCACTCTCTAAATAAAAATGACAGCAGTTCTCGTGAGCGCTAAAGTTTCTATTTTTTACAGCAAGTTCAACAAGACTTTCCCCAAGTCTTCCCAACGGTTCTACTTGGCACAAACACTAATTAAACACAAAAAAACACAACCAAAACAGAGGCTAAATAATTTATTTATTACTAAACAGGAGCAAAAAGCGAGGAATAAAAATAAAATTGGGTTGCCTCCCAACAAGCGCTATCGTTTAACGCCCCTAGCTAGGCATAACGAGCAAGAATAGATCTAAGTATTGCCATCTTTGGTAGGCAATCCATAAGTGGCTCTCATGATAGTTTCATATGGTAATTTTATTTTATTTCTTTGAAAGTGTTCCATGCCCTTTTTAATGGAAATTTAAATCTAATATTCCGTTCCTTCGTATCAATAATCGCACCAACCGTTCTAAGGAAAGGTCTACCAAGAATAATAGGGCAAGAAGGATTGCAATCTATATCAGGAACAATGAAATCTTCGGGCACATAATTCCTATTTGAAACAATAAGAACGTCATTAATTCTTCCCATAGGTTTCTTAATAGCGGAATCCGCAAGATGCAAGTTTAGAGAGCAATCATCAAAATTACGGAAATCTAGTAAATCACACAAAGTCTTGGGAATAGTAGAGACACTAGAACCCAAATCACACAAAGCATAAAAATCATGATCTTTAATTTTAATTTTAATAGTTGGTTCCCACTCATCATAGAGTTTTCTAGGGATAGAAACTTTCAACTCAAGTTTTTCTTCATAAGATTGCATCATGGCATCAACAATATGTTCAGTGAAGGCTTTATTTCGACTATAAGCATGTGGAGAATTTAGCACGGATTGCAACAAGGAAATACAATCAATCAAAGAGCAATTTTCATAATTAAATTCCTTTAAGTCCAATATAGTTTAGCAACATCTAGATTTTTATTTCTTTCAATCCCACTTTCATCAATTTCATCATTAAGATCTAAACACTCCGAATTTTTAGAACGCCTTCTAGGTAAAGGAAGATCATATTCAGTTTCATCAAGATTCATATTGCAAAATAAAGATTTAATTGGAGACACATCAATAACTTTTAGATCTTCATCCTGATTTTCATAGGAATTGGAAGAACACGCTTTAATAAAGGCATCTTTGGAAGCACGCATCCTAGCGGTTCTTTCTTTACACTCATCAATTGAAATTCTCATGGATTTTAGAGACTCATTAATATCATGCTTAGGTGGAATAGATCTAAGTTTCAAAGCATCAACATCAAGAGCAATTCTATCAACGTTCCTAGCCAAATCATCAATCTTAAGCAAATTTTCTTCAATCATAGCATTAAAATTCTTTTGCGAAGAAATAAATTCTTTAATATTAGATTCAAAATCAGAGGGCATCTTATTATAATTTCCATAAGAGTTGTTGTAGGAATTCCCATAATTATTAGAAGGATTACTAGGATATGGCCTAGGATTGAAATTCCCTCTATAAGCGTTGTTACCAAAATTATTCCTACCAACAAAATTCACATCCATAGATTCATTGTCATTCTCAATCAAAGTAGACAAAGGAATATCATTAGGATCAGAAGAAACACACTTAGTAGCAAATAATTTCATAAGTTCATCCATCTTTTCACTCAACACATTAATTTCTTCTATCACATGCACTTTTTTATTAGAAGTTCTTTCAGTATGCCATTGATAATAATTAACCATAATATTATCTAGGAGTTTAGTAGCATCTCCTAAAGTGATTTCCATAAAAGTGCCTCCCGCGGCCGAATCTAAAAGATCTCTAGAAATAAAATTCAATCCGGCATAATTTTTTTGTATAATCATCCACAAATTCAATCCATGAGTAGGGCAATTACGTATCATTAATTTCATTCTCTACCAAGCTTGTGTAGCATGTTCATGATCAAGTTGTTTAAAGTTCATTATATCATTTCTAAGAGAGATGATCTTAGTGGGAGGAAAATATTTAGAGATAAAAGCATCTTTGCATTTGTTCCATGAATCAATACTATTCTTAGGCGAAGACGAAAACCAAGCTTTAGCACGATCTCTAAGCGAAAAAGGAAATAGCTTCAATTTAACGACACCATTATTGACATCCTTTTTCTTTTGCATATCACATAAATCGACGAAGCTATTCAAATGAGTAGCGGCATCTTCACTAGGAAGGCCGGCGAATTTGTCTTTCATAACAAGATTCAACAAAGCAGTATTAATTTCACAAGATTCAGCATCGGTAAGAGGAGTAATCGGAGTGCTAAGGAAATCATTATTATTGGAATTGGTGAAGTCACACAATTTGGTAGTATCTTGAGCCATCGCGACAAACAAGCAATCTAACACACGTGCAAACAAAAAGCAAGCGGACAAAAAGAGGCGAACAGAGAGGGAGGATAGAGAGAGAGGGCGAATAAAACGGCAAGGGTGAATTGGGGGAGAGGAAAACGAGAGGCAAATGGAAAATAATGTAATGCGAGAGATAGGGATTATGATGGGTACTTGGTATATTGACTTTTTGCGTAGACTCCCCGGCAACGGCGCCAGAAATCCTTCTTGCTACGTCTTGAGCTTGCGTTGGTTTTCCCCGAAGAGGAAGGGATGATGCAGTAGAGTAGCGTAAGTATTTCCCTTAGTTTTTGAGAACCAAGGTATCAATCTAGTAGGAGCCCACGCTCAAGTCCCTCGTACCCGCACAAAGTGATAGCTACTCGCAACCAACGCGATTAGGGGTTGTCAAGCCCTTCACGCTCACTTACGAGAGTGAGATCTGATAGATAGAATATTTTTGGTATTTTTGATATAAAGATGCAAAGTAAAAAGTAAAGGCAAAGTAAATAGCAAAACAATATAAAAGTGATGGAGATTGATATGATGAGAATAGACCCGGGGGGCATAGGTTTCACCAGTGGCTTCTCTCAAGAGCATAAGTATTCTACGGTGGGTGAACAAATTACTGTTGAGCAATTGATAGAATTGTGCATAATTATGAGAATATCTAGGCATGATCATGTATATAGGCATCACGTCCGTGACAAGTAGATCGAAAAGATTCTGCATCTACTACTATTACTCCACTCATCGACCGCTATCCAGCATGCATCTAGAGTATTAAGTTAAAAACAGAGTAATGCCTTAAGCAAGATGACATGATGTAGAGAGATAAATTCATGCAATATGAAATAAACCCCATCTTGTTATCCTCGATGGCAACGATACAATATGTGCCTTGCTGCCCCTTCTGTCACTGGGTAAGGACACCGCAAGATCGAACCCAAAGCTAAGCTTTTCTCCCATTGCAAAACTACCAATCTAGTTGGCCAAACCAAACGGATAATTCGAAGAGACTTGCAAAGATAAACAATTATGCATAAAAGAATTCAGAGAAGATTCAAATATTATTCATAGATAGACTTGATCATAAACCCACAATTCATCGGTCTCAACAAACACACCGCAAAAAGAAGATTACATCGAATAGATCTCCACAAGAGAGGGGGAGAACTTTGTATTGAGATTCAAAGAGAGAGAAGAAGCCATCTAGCTACTAACTATGGACCCAAAGGTCTGAGGTAAACTACTCACACTTCATCGGAGGGGCTAGGATGATGTAGAAGCCCTCCGTGATGACGGCCCTCTTTCGGCGGAGCTCCGGAACAGGCCCCAAGATGGGATCTCGTGGATACAAAAAGTTGCGGCGGTGGAATTAGGTTTTTGGCTCCTGTTCTGATCGTTTGGGGGTACGTGTGTATATATAGGAGGAAGGAGTACGTCGGTGGAGCACCGAGGGGCCCACGAGGCTGGGGGGCACACCCTAGGGGCCCCCCACCCTCGTGACCACCTCTTTTATCCCTTGCAGTAGGGTCCAAGTTTCCTGGATCACGTTCGGTGAGAAAATCACGTTTCCGAAGATTTTATTCCGTTTGGACTCCGTTTGATATTCTGTTTATCTGAAACACTGAAATAGGCAAAAAACAGCAATTCTAGGCTCGGGCTCCGGTTAATAGGTTAGTCCCAAAATAATATAAAGGTGGAAAATAAAGCCCAATATAGTCCAAAACAGTAGATAATATAGCATGGAGCAATCAAAAATTATAGATACGTTGGAGACGTATCACACACCCGAGCGGTATTTCGAGGATGTTGTAGAAGGGTCTCGACTTGTAGCGGCGTAATGTTCGCAGGACATTATATTTGAATAAATGTATTCATGTTGCCTTTGTCTTGTATTATGGGAACAAAGCCAGTTCTTGTAAAGTAATTTTATTATGCTTTGAATTGTTTCCTCCTGTGCGGCCGTGTTGTGCGTAATCTGAGGGTTGGCCAGTCGTCGGCTTCTATCCTCATGTAGATAGTACGGAGGTGTTCGGGATGGAATCTAAACAATCTTAATCCAATTAGATGGTCCTTGAAAGAGTTGTTTAGCGCAACGAACAAGGAAATCAGACTTTATGGCTTTAACGCCCTCACTTAGCCATAGGAGTTTTATAATAAAGCATGAGCACAGCCCTTGGTTTAAGCCAGAGTGCTGTCAGCATTTGATCGGGAAGTGTCGATCTCTCGCGTTACACGGAAAAAATCTCCAACGATTTGTAACCCTCGAGTAGCTGACCAGCTCTCGCCACATCATGACAGTCAGTTTTCGGCTTTCTCTACGCAGGTGCTCGTCTGGTCAAAGCCAGGGCACAATCGCAATAGTTCTCCCTTTACTACCCTAGCCGATGGAGCGGAACGTAGGGTAGCAAGCACAGGAGCCGGGCAACCCAACTATTGACCAAAGACATGGTTCGGAGCTAATGCATATAATGTTAAATTCGGGGTGCCGAACACATATATAAGAAGTGTTCAGACTGTGCTGCTGTATTGTGGGGCGACAGATAGCCCCTGGCGAATATTAAACATAAAAGAGTGTCGATGCAGCAAATAAGCAGATCAAAATAAAAACGAAGTAAGAGGCGAAAACCACAGGAACTGGGCCATGAACCATTTTATTATAACTAGATGGATACGTGAAGGCGTATTTTGTACAGATGGTGCGAGAAGTGTCCAGCCATTTAACATGTCGGAATGGGGCGTAGCATGCGGGTCCTGAGAAATAAGTATGAATGCCATCAAGAAGAACGTATAAAGGTTACCCTACACACCTGTGTTGCTTGCCTCCGTTGTACTTCAGTCCTTCTAAAGGACTTGACATCAGGCCTGCAGAAAAAGGTGCTTGAAACAGGAAAAAGAGGTAAAAGTATGTGTGTCCGGGATCGGTCTGGCCGAATTGTAGACCCCGGGTTATCTCGTGCCTCTGTCGATGTCCATGGAATTTTGAGTGCGTAATTGTGTACGCGTGGTACGAATGCCACTACCTCATTGGGGCTGGGACGGAGGCCGAATTGCTAGTCAAGCTCTTGACGAGCCGCGTTGTCCTATTGCGGTGTATTCCGGACCCGCTTGATGGTGTTCAAGGGCTCGGCAGCTGGATTATAATGCAGCTTGAGAAGGCCGCTCTGTACTTCTGCTGCTAGGGCGGCGGTTTGCTCCTCTGTTCGGACGGAGCGTTCCGTATTGCCATTGACTGTTATGACGCCGCGTGGACCGAGCATCTTGAGCTTGAGATAAGCATAGTGTGGCACTGCGTTAAATCTAGCAAACGCAGTTCGTCCGAGCAGTGCGTGGTAGCCGCTGCGGAAGGGGACGATATCGAAGATTAACTCTTCGCTTCGGAAGTTGTCCGGAGAGCCGAAGACCACCTCCAGCGTGATTGAACCCGTGCAGCGGGCCTCTACACCTGGTATGACTCCTTTAAAGGTAGTCTTTGTTGGTTTGATTCGTGAGGGATTAATGCCCATCTTCCATACTGTATCCTAGTACAACAGGTTGAGGCTGCTTCCGCCATCCATCAGGACTTGTGTGAGGTGGAATCCGTCGATGATTGGGTCAAGGACCAGTGCGGCCGAACCGCCATGGCGGATACTAATTGGATGATCTCGTCGATCGAAGGTGATCGGAAATGATGACCATGGATTGAATTTTGGGGCGACTGGCTCTACCGCGTAGACGTCCCTGAGCGCTCGTTTGCGCTCCTTTCTGGGGATGTGCGTGGCGTATATCATGATCACTGTCTTGACTTGGGGGGAGGGGATTTCTTCTGTCCCCCCGTTTTCTGCTGCCGGGGCTCTTCATCCTTGTACTCAATTTGCGATCCCTTTTCTTTGTTTTCGGCATTTAATTTGCCAGCCTGCTTGAAGACCCAACAATCCATGTTGGTATGATTGGCTTGCTTATCCGGGGTGCCGTGAATTTGGCACGGACGATTGATACGTCTCCGTCGTATCTACTTTTCCAAACACTTTTGCCCTTGTTTTGGACTCTAACTTGCATGATTTGAATAGAACTAACCCGAACTAACGCTGTTTTCAGCAGAATTACCATGGTGTTATTTATGTGCAGAAACAAAAGTTCTCGGAATGACCTGAAACTTCACGGAATGTCTTTTTGGAAATAATAAAAAATCCTTGCAAAAGATGAAGACAAGGGGCCCAAACCCTAGCCACGAGGGTGGGGGGCGCGCCCCCTACCTCGTGGGCCCCTGGAGCTCCTCCGACCTCAACTCCAACTCTATATATTTGCTTTCGGGGAGAAAAAAAATCAGAGAGAAGGAGTCATCGTGTTTTACGATACGGAGCCGCCGCCAAGCCCTAAAACCTCTCGGGAGGGCTGATCTGGAGTCTGTTCGGGGCTCCGGAGAGGGGAATTCGTCGCCATCGTCATCATCAACCATCCTGCATCACCAATTTCATGATGCTCACCGCCGTGAGTGAGTAATTCCATCGTAGGCTTGCTGGACGGTGATGGGTTGGATGAGATTTATCATGTAATCGAGTTAGTTTTGTTAGGGTTTGATCCCTAGTATCCATTATGTTCTGAGATTGATGTTGCTATGACTTTGCTATGCTTAATGCTTGTCACTAGGGCCCGAGTGCCATGATTTCAGATCTGAACCTATTATGTTTTCATCAATATATGAGAGTTCTTGATCCTATCTTGCAATTGTATAGTCACCTACTATGTGTTATGATCCGGCAACCCCGAAGTGACAATAATCGGGACCACTCCTAGTGATGATCGTAGTTTGAGGAGTTCATGTATTCACTATGTGTTAATGCTTTGGTCCGGTACTCTATTAAAAGGAGGCCTTAATATCCCTTAGTTTCCGCAAGGACCCTGCTGCCACGGGAGGGTAGGACAAAAGATGTCATGCAAGTTCTTTTCCATAAGCACGTATGACTATATTCGGAATACATGCCTACATTACATTGATGAATTGGAGCTAGTTCTGTGTCACCCTATGTTATGACTGTTACATGATGAACCGCATCCGGCATAATTATCTATCACCGATCCATTGCCTACGAGCCTTCCATATATTGTTCTTCGCTTATTTACTTTTCTGTTGCTATTATTACAATCACTGCAAAATACCAAAAACATTACTTTTGTTATCATTACCTTTTGCTACCGTTACCACTATTATCATATTACTTTGCTACTAAATACTTTGTTGCAGATATTAAGTTTCCAGGTGTGGTTGAATTGATAACTCAGCTGCTAATACTTGAGAATATTCTTTGGCTCCCCTTGTGTCGAATCAATAAATTTGGGTTGAATACTCTACCCTCGAAAACTATTGCGTTCCCCTATACTTGTGGGTTATCAAGACCATTTTCTGGCACCGTTGCTGGGGAGCATAGCTCTATTCTTTGAGTCACTTGGGATTTATATCTGTTGGTCACTATGAAGAACTTGAAAGATGGGAAAACAAAAATGTATCCCTCAACTACGAGGGGAGGTAAGGAACTGCCATCTAGCTCTGCACTTGATTCACCTTCTGTTTTGAGTAAGCTTGCGACACCTAAACCTGCTTCTGCTATTCGTTCTGATATGTCGCATGTTATTGATGATGCCACTTCTGCTATGCATGATACTTATGATGAAACTACTTCTATGCTTGATACTATTGTGCCACTTGGTGAATTTCTTGATGAACAACTTGCTAGGGTTAGAGAGAATGAAAATATTGAAACTGATAATATTGATGAAAGTGATGATGAAGACTCTTCCCCTAATAAATATGAATCACCTGTTATTCCTGAGGGTTATGTTTTGAAAAAGAAGTTGCTTTAGCTATTTTACCTTGCAAAGATAGATACGAGCTCAAGAGGTTATTAGCTAAATGGAAGCAGCAATCTCTTAATGCTAGAATGAAACCTGACCCTGCTTGTGCTACTTCACCTATCTGTGTTACTGATAAGGACTATGAATTCTCTGTTGATCATGATATAATTACTTTGATTGAATCTGATCCTTTTTATGGCTATGAATCTGAAACTATTGTGGCACATCTTACTAGATTAAATGATATAGCCACCCTGTTCACTAATGATGAGAGAACTCGTTACTTTTATATCCTTAAAATATTTCCGTTGTCATTAAAGGGTGATGCTAAGATATGGTTTAATTCTCTTGATCCTGGTTGTGTGCATAGTCCCCAGGATATGATTTATTACTTCTCTGCTAAATGTTTCCCTCCTCATAAGAAACAAGCTGCTTTGAGGGATATATATAATTTTGTACAAATTGAAGGAGAGAGTCTCCCACAAGCTTGGGGGAGGCTTCTCAAGTTACTTAATGCTTTGCCTGATCATCCTCTTAAGAAAAATGAAATGCTTGATATCTTTTATTATGGACTAACCGATGCTTCCAGAGATTACCTGGATAGTTGTGCTGGTTCTGTTTTCAGGGAAAGAACACCGGATGAAGCTGAAATTCTATTGAATAATATGTTGACAAATTAAAATAATTGGACACTTCCTGAGCCAGCTCCTGAGCCTATTCCTAAACTAACTCCGAAGAAAAGGGGTATTCTATTTCTCAGTCCTGAAGATATGCAAGAGGCAAAGAAATCTATGAAAGAAAAAGGTATTAAAGCTGAAGATGTTAAGAATTTACCTCCTATTGAAGAAATACATGGTCTTAATTTACCGCCTGTTGAAGAAACATATGATCTTAATCCATTACCTACTGAAGAAACACATGGTCTTAATAACCCGACACATGTAGTAAAGGTAAATTCTCTCTATATATGATAAAGCTGAAATCCCTCTTACTAAGTTTGCTAGCCAATGCTTAGATGAGTTTGATAATTTTATGGTGAAGCAAGAAGATTTTAATGCTTATTTTGGTAGACAATTGAAATACGATTCAAATATGATTGAACACTTGGGTGATTATATGTCTAGAGTTAAAGGTGAACTTAAACTCATTAGTAAACATGCTTCTATGGTTACCACTCAAGTAGAACAAGTACTTAAAGCTCAAAATGATTTGCTCAATGAATTGAATAGTAAGAATAATGACTATGCTGTTAGAGTGGCTACTAGAACCGGTAAAATGACTCAGGAACCTTTGTATCCTGAAGGCCACCCTAAGAGAATTGAGCAAGATTCTCAGAGAAATAATATTTATGCACCCAGTCCTTCTAAAAAGAAGAAAAAGAAAAATGATAGGACTTTGCATGCTTCTAGTGAACCTATTGCTGAACCACCTGAGAATCCAAATGATATCTCTATTTCTGATGCTAAAACACAATCTGGTAATGAACATGAACCTAATGAAAATGTTAATGATGATGTTCATGATGATGCTCAACCTAGCAATGATAATGATATAGAAATTGAACCTGCTGTTGATCTTGATAACCCACAATCAAAGAATCAACGTTATGATAAGAAAGACTTTGTTGCTAGGAAACATGGTATAGAAAGAGAACCATGGGTTCAGAAACCCATGCCTTTTCCTCCCAAACCATCCAAGAAAAAGGATGATGAGGATTTTGAGCGCTTTGCTGAAATGATTAGACCTATATTTTTGCGTATGCGATTAACTGATATGCTTAAAATGAATCCTTATGCTAAGTACATGAAAGAAATTGTCACTAATAAAAGAAAGATACCGGAAGATGAAATTTCCACCATGCTTGCTAATTATACTTTTAAAGGTGGAATACCTAAGAAGTTAGGAGATCCAGGAGTACCCACTATACCATGCTCCATTAAGAGAAACTATGTTAAAACTGCTTTATGTGATCTTGAGCCGGTGTTAGTGTCATGCCTCTCTCTTTATATCATAGACTTGATTTGAATAAGTTGACACCTACTGAAATATCTTTGCAAATGGCTAATAAATCAACTGCTATACCTGTCGGTATTTGTGAGGATGTGCCTGTTGTGGTTGTGAACGTTACTATTTTAATGAACTTTTGTTATTCTTGATATTCCCAAGGACGATAGTATGTCTATTATTCTTGGAAGACCCTTTTTGAATATTGCAGGGGTTGTTATTGATTGAAACAAAGACAATCTCACTTTTCATATTAATGGTAATGAGCATACGGTACACTTTCCGAGGAAACAACCTCAAGTTCATAGTATCAACTCTATTGGAAAAATTCCATCGATTATTTTTGAAGGTTTTGAATTTCCTCTACCTACTGTCAAAAAGAAATATGATATTCTTATTATTGGGGATGTGCATATCCCGGTTGAGGTAACATAGTGTTATTCAAAATTTCTCCGGTTCCATGTTATTCGGAATGAGTTCGTTAACAAGACTTGATCAACCTTGTTAGTGGATTCCTTTTGATGAGCATGAGATGGATGAAACTAGAAGGCACAACCTTTTTGTACCCTCCTTTTACT
Source organism: Triticum aestivum (assembly GCF_018294505.1). Lineage (NCBI taxonomy): Eukaryota > Viridiplantae > Streptophyta > Magnoliopsida > Poales > Poaceae > Triticum > Triticum aestivum. The sequence continues at coordinate 86,828,945 of NC_057809.1, forward strand.
TTCTGTTATTTATTTTAAATAAAGCAAAAATAGTATTTCCTGTCTGTTATCTGAATTATCTGTGTAATATAAAAATACCCCGAAAATAAAAGTTCTCCAAATGCCTTGAAATTTAAATATGATTTTTTCTGGAATATTTGAGAATATCTGGCACTGAGAACACAACAGGAGGGGCAAGCACCTGGCCACGAGGGTGGAGGGCGCGTCTGTAACGCCCTCGATGCGGCTATATCTCCTACGTAGTTGGCTTACACTCGCCACGTCACACAAATATCATAAATAGCATTACATTCATCCAATACAATCAGGGTCCGACTACGGTACCAAAATAAAGATCAACCCCCAAATGCGACAAAGTCCCCGATCGCCCCAACTAGGCACCACAACTGATCATCTGGGAAAGACACATAGTAACGACGAGAGTCTTCATCGAACTCCCACTTGAGCTCAAGCGCATCATTTGGAACGGTATCATCGGTCCTTGCATCTGGTTTAGGAAGGAATATGTGAGTCACTGGGACTCAGCAATCTCACACCCTCGCGATCAAGACTATTTAAGCTTATAGGTAAGGCAAGGTATGATGTGGAGCTGCAGCACGCGACTAGCATATATGGTGGCTAACCTATTCGCAAAAGAGAGCGAGAAGAGAAGGCAAAGCACAGATGAACAACTATGATCAAGAAGTGATCCTAGAACAACCTACGTCAAGCATTACTCCAACACCGTGTTCACTTCCCGGACTCCACCGAGAAGAGACCATCACGGTAACACACGCGGTTGGTGCATTTTAATTAAGTTAAGTTTCAGGTTATCTACAACCGAACATTAACAAATTCCCATCTGCCCATAACCCAAGGGAAAAAAGGCTAGGTGGCAAATGGTAAAACCAAGGTTGGGCATTGTTGGAGGAGTTCTATTCAAGGAGAACTGTCAAGGGGCTCCCATTATAACCCAACCGTGTAAGGAACGCAAAATCCGGGAACATAACACCGATATGACAGAAACTAGGGCGGCAAGAGTGGAACAAAACACTAGGCATAAGGCCGAGCCTTCCACCCTTTACCAAGTATATAGATGCATTAATATAACAAGATAATATGGTGACATCCCAACAATAAACATGTTCCAAAAAGGAATGATCTCCAATCTTCACCTGCAACTAGCAACGCTATAAGAGGGGCTGAGCAAAGCGGTAACATAGCCAAACAATGGTTTGGTAGGACATGGTGGGTTAGAGGTTTGACATGGCAATTTGGGAGGCAGGATAAGCAAGTGGTAGGTATCATAGCATAGGCATAGCAAAAGAGCGAGCATCTAGCAAGCAAAGATAGAAGTGATTTCGAGGGTATGGTCATCTTGTCTGCAAAGTACTCAGAGTTTCCTTGATCCTCGTAAGCGAAATCAACGGGCTCCTTGTTCACGAACTCATCTCCTGGCTCTACCCAACCAAGAACAACAAGCAAAAGAACACAATCAACCACGTGCAATGCTCAAGCAATATGATGCAAACATGGTATGATATGCGGGATGCGATATGTGATGCATATGCAAGATTTGGAAAGGAATGATTGAACCTAGCCTCAACATGGAAATCCAAGAGTGCCACTGGAAAGGTGAGGTGATTTCGGTTGATATCGATATAAAGATCACCGGAATCGGATGCACGGTTTGGAAATGGCAAGCAAAACAAATATGGCACCGGTCTGCGATAATCAACAAGTGACCAACTAGATGCATCAAGATAAATATGCTGCAGCACTCAAACATGGCAACAAAATACATGGCAGGGATCCACTCATGATGCTTGACAAAAGATGAACACTGAGCTATGGCTAATTCCTCCATTAACAGGTTCAAGCAAGCATGGCAAAAGTGCAAATGATAACAGGTTTCAGACTTGGTGAAATTAACACAAGTCTGGAATTTATCATCAGGAAGCAATCTTTAGAGCATGAGAACTGCATGCTATAGGAACTTAAAATGGCAAAGAATGTCATGACATGAAGATACTCAAAGCACTTAAGAAAATTCCCTTACTGACCTTGAGCCAAAAGGGATCATAAAATACAATTGCAAGCATGTGAACATAGCAAAAACATAAACAGATTCAGACTTAGTGAAAAACTGGAGCATGCAAAACAGTTAACGAGTAGGCATGTTTACGAGCTCGATGCACTCACTACAAAGCATGGCATGACAAACTAAGCATACACTCATTAATAAGACATGGCATAGAAGCTAGAAATGGCAAGAACAACAACATAGCATGCACGGATCAATAGCAACATCCTCGGCAAAATCGCTACACATGTCAACAATCTGTCAGGATCATTTTATAGCAAAAGTAAAGCTCGGTTGACTCAAGCTAGGGTGCTCCATAATTGCAAACAAGGACATGGATGGATAGAGCACAACAATATTAACAAAACATCCTTAATGATCATCCTCAAAAGAGGCACGGATCACTAGGAAACAACATGAACATATGGCATAAAAACAAAAACAGAAGAAGGACTTAGTGAAATTCTAAGTCCCTGAAATCAGCATCACCGAGTAGGCTACTTTGCATGCTTGTGCTAGTCACCACAAAGATCACAAAAATACATGGCAAGCACCTCTGTAAAGATAACATGTCATTCTACAAAACACATGTAGAGCTCAAGATCATAGCATGCACACATCAATCATGGCAAAAATGACAAAATGCCATTTGCTGAAACAGATCTGACATATTCCTCACATAGCCCTCTTACAACAGCATTTCGGGCATCAAGATGAGCTCAAATGAAAATGAGGCAATGAGATGAAATGATGTACTCGTCGAGGCGAACATTTTGATATGCTACACGCACGAATCGGAGCTACGGATGCAGAGTTATGGCATGTGAAAGAATGGAAAAAAATTAGGGTTACAGGGGAAAGTCAACCGAGGTGGATCTCAGATCTGGATCCAGATCCACACGGAAACCAAGGTGCTCGCTGGAGTTGATGTAGCTAGCCGGAGTGTGGGCTTGAGGCCGCCAGAGAAGGAGAGGAGGCCGGGGCGGCGCTTGCCGGCGACGAGGGGCGGCGAGGAGGCGGTGCTGGCAGGCTCAGACGACGAGGTGGCCGCGGGCGGCGCGGGCGCGGTCGCCGGAGCGGAGCGGCGCTTGCGGGCGACGAGGTGCTCGCCGACCGGAGTAGGTGGCGGGCGGCACCGCCGGTGCGGTGGCAGGCGGCGCAGCGCGCGGTAGGTGGCGGCGGGGCGCGCGACCCTGGAGGCGGCGGAGAGGGCCCGCCCTGGGCTTCGGCGGGCCGGCAGCGGGGAGCCAACGTGGCGGCGACGGGGCAAGTCAGACACGTCCGGCCCGAATCGGACGTGTCCGGCGGCGAGAGGTGGGAGGAGACTAGGCTAGGGTTGGAAATGACCCGAAATTTCGGGGGAAGACCTATTTATAGAGGTAGAGGGAGCTCCAAATTTACCATGGTTTTCGGCCACGCGATCGTGATTGAGAGATGATGGAGAGGTCTTAGGTGGGTTTTGGGCCAGTTTGGAGGGGTGTTGGGCTACAACACACACGAGGCCTTTTCGGTCCCTCGATTAACTGTTGGCATATCAAACGAAGTCCAAATGGTACGAAACTTGACAGGCGGTCTACCGGTAGTAAACCAAGGCCGCATGACAAGTCTCGGTCCAATCCGAAAACGTTTAACACCCGCACACGAAAAGAGGTAGAAAGGACCACCGGAGGAGATAGGAGCGTCGGAATGCAAAAATGGACAATGGAGAAAATGCTCGAATGCATGAGACCAACACGTATGCAAATGCAATGCACATGATGACATGATAGGAGATGCATGACAAAGACAACAACGCACGAGAAAAAAACCCGACAATGAGGAAAAAAATAACTTAGTGCCAAAAACAGCAAGAGTTGGGATACATATAAGGTAAATTACATCCGGGGTGTTACAACACTCCACCACTATGAAAAGATCTCGTCCCGAGATCTAGGACTGGAAAAACTCCGGGTACTCAGAACGGAGGTGATACTCGCGTTCCCAGGTGGCTTCACGGTCGGAATGATGTGACCACTTGACTTTGAAGAATTTGATTGACTTGTTGCGAGTCTTGCGCTCAGTTTCTTCAAGGATAGCAACGGGGTGCTCATGATAAGAAAGGTCTTCTTGGAGATCAATGTCTTCGAAGTTGACGGTGCGGTCAGGGGTCTTGAAGCACTTGCGGAGTTGAGACACGTGAAACACGTCATGCACGTTTGCAAAATTGGATGGAAGCTCAAGTTGATAGGCGAGATCGCCTTTTTTGCTGACCATTTTGAAAGGACCCACTTATCTAGGGGCAAGCTTCCCTTTAATACCGAAGCGACGAGTACCTTTCATTGGAGAGATGCAGAGGTAAACATGGTCTCCGATCTCGAAAGCCAAATGACGATGCTTACGATCATAGTAGCTCTTCTGGCGCGATTGCGCTGCTTTGAGATTATCACGAATGACTTTGCACATCTCTTCTGCCTCTGTGATCAAGTCATTGCCAAGAAGTTGACGTTCACCAGTCTCTGACCAGTTAAGAGGAGTATGGCACTTCCTGCCAAAGAGAATTTCAAATGGGGCCTTTCCTGAACTTGCTTGGAAGCTGTTGTTGTAGGAGAACTCGACATATGGAAGGCAATCTTCCCACTTCATACCGAAAGAGATGACGCAAGCCCTGAGCATATCTTCAAGAATCTGACTGACACACTCAACTTGGCCACTAGTTTGGGGATGAAAAGTTGTGCTGAAACGGATGTTGGTGCCCATGGCCTTCTGAAAAGAATCCAAAAACTTGGAGGTGAAGATGCTGCCACGATCTGAAGAAATCAACTGTGGAATGCCGTGCAGAGAGACAATCCGAGAGGTATAAAGCTCCGCCAATTGAGCTGCAGTGATGGACTCTTTGATAGGAAGGAAATGAGCCACTTTAGTGAGTTTGTCAATGAAAACGAATATAGCATCATTGCCACGCTTGGACTTTGGAAATCCAGTCACGAAGTCCATCTCAATGTGGTCAAACTTCCATTCTGGAATGGCAAGAGGTTGGAGGAGACCAGCTGGTCGTTGGTGTTCTGCCTTCACTCTTCTACAGACATCACATTCATTCACGAACTGAGCAATCTCGCATTTCATTCGAGTCCACCAATACGACTACTTGAGGTCCTGGTATGAAGGCCACCTTTAGGCACAACAATGCAATCCTCGAAGAATAGAGTATCCTTGTCATCAAGGCGATAGCACTTGTACTTGGGTTGACTCTTGGCAATCCCAATCTTCGCCTTCTTCTCCATAGCATCAAGAAGTTGAGCCTCGCGAATCTGATCTTCCAAAGTAGGAGAGACTTGAAGGTTGGCCAGAAAACCTTGAGGAACAACTTGCAGATTGAGTTTGCGGAAAGCTTCACAAAGCTTGGGTTGGTAAGGCTTGAGAATCAAACTGTTGTAGTAAGCCTTCCTGCTCAATGCATCAGCAATTACATTGGCCTTGCCTGGAGTATATTCGATACTCGGATTACACTGTTGAATCATTTCGACCCAACGAGTCTGCCTGAGGTTGAGATTAGGCTGAGTGAAGATGTACTTGAGACTCTTATGATCGGTGAAGATGTCCACTTTATTCCCAATAAGAGATGTCTCCAGTTAAAAGAGCATGCACAACTGCCGCCAACTCGAGGTCATGAGTGGGGTAGTTCTTCTCGTTGGGCTTCAACTGGCAAGAGGTATAAGCCACAACTTTCTTCTCTTGCATCAACACTGCACCAAGACCTTGAAGAGAAGCATCACAGAAGACCTCGAACGGTTTGGATTCATCAGGAGGAGTCAGAACTGGAGCAGTGACTAATTTCTCTTTCAGGGTGTTGAAAGCAATGTCACATTCAGGAGACCAAACGTACTTGACGTGCTTCTGGAGAAAGTTGGAAAGAGGCTTTGCGATCTTAGAGAAGTTCTCAACGAACCTTCGACGATAGCTTGCGAGACCAAGGAAGCTGTGGAGTTGCTTCACGTTCTGAGGTGGTTCCCAATTCACAATTGCAGACACCTTCTCAGGATTAACCGCTATGCCCTTGGCAGAGATGATATGCCCAAGGTAGAGAACCTCATCGAGCCAAAACTCACACTTTGAAAACTTGGCATAGAACTGATGTTCTCTGAGCTTATCCAGCACCAAACGCAAGTGCTTGGCATGATCCTCCTTGTTCTTGGAAAAGACCAAAATGTCATCGAGGTAGACCAAGACGAAGTCATTTGTGTAGGGGTTGAAGATGAAGTTCATAATGCGAGAGAAAGTTGGCGGAGCGTTGACGAGGCCAAAAGACATGACAGTATATTCATATGAACCATAGCTTGTTCTGAAAGCTGTCTTGGGGATATCTTACTCACGAATGTGAATCTGATGATAGCCCATATGGAGATCAAGCTTGGAGAATACTTGGGCACCTTTGAGTTGTTCAAACAACTCGTTGATGTTGGGAAGTGGGTACTTGTTCTTTATAGTCTTCTTGTTCAATGGACGGTAGTCGACACAAAGTCGGTCCGTTCCATCCTTATTCTTCACAAAAAGAACTCCACAACCCCACGGAGAAGAACTAGGTCGGATGAGACCCATACGCTCTTGTTCATCGAGTTGCTTCTTCAGCTCCTTCAACTGTTTAGGTCCCAGCTTGTAAGGACGTTTGCAAACAGGTTCCGTGCCAGGCTCAAGATCGATGACGAATTCAACTGGCCGGTGCGGAGGCATTCCTGGAAGCTCTTCTAGAAAGACGTCTTGATATTCGCAAACGACCGGAATATGAGAGATAGCATCCAGCTCATCCTTCTCATTGAGAGAAAATAGACAGATGGTATTATCCCTTGCGGCAAAGACAATTACATCCTCAGACGAACGAGTCAATTAAATCTGCCTGGCAGCACAATCAAGCTGAGCCTTGTGCTTAGAAAGCCAGTCCATTCCGAGAATAAGATCAATATCCAAGTTACCAAGGACCATTGGAGAAGCCAAAAAGTTGAAATCACCCATCATGATAGAAATATCCGGAACCTCGTAGTTTGCAAGCAAACATTTACCTGGTGAGACAACTGCTAACGGTTTATGCAAAACTTGAGAAGACAACTCATGCTTAGATGCAAAAGGTCTCGAGATGAAACAATGCGATGCACTAGTGTCAAAAAGTACTTTTGCAGGAACATCGTTAACATGAAGGTTACCCATGATGACATCTGACGAGTCCTCTGCCTGAGCTGCATTCATCAAGTTGACCTTGGCGTGCTTGGGGTTATGCTTGACCACAGCTGTACTTGCAGATCTCACAGGAGGAGGAGGAGGAAAACGCCTCTGATTGAAGCATTTGTTGGCATAGTGACCCTTATGTTGGCACTTGTTGCACATGACATCTGAAAGCGGATGGTGATACGGAGCACTTGATCTTGGAGCTTGAGACAAAGTCTTGTTCTGAAAGCCAGGGTTGGGTGGGTGGGAAGATCCACCGCCACTCTTGTTCTTCTGCAGATAAGGCTGACGGAATGGAGGAGGAGGCAGCCAATACTTTTGTTGCTTAGCCACTTGAGTTAAGGAAGAAGGAGTTGCATCTCTGACTCGCTTCTTGGAAGCATCGCACTTCAGTTGGGCAGCCTCTTTCTTCATTGCCATGTTGTAAAACTCATCGTACTTCTTGGGCTCAAAGAGGACGAGAGCTAGCTAGAGTTCTTCTCTGAGACCACCCCTGAAATGGTATATCATGCTCTTCTCATCAGGGACGTCTTGCTTAGCAAAACGGGCGAGCTTCTGAAACATGATGTTGTACTGGTAAATAGACATAGTGCCTTGCTTCAGGTTGCGGAATTCCTCACGCTTGCTTTCAACCGTCTGAGGAATATGATGAGCTTTGAAGTCTTGACGGAATTCATCCCAGGTAACCACACGGCCTCCTCTGGAATCTTTGTACTGCTGAAACCATTCTGCAGCTTGGTCTTTGAGTTGGAAGGAGGCAAACTTGACAAAGTCCTCAGGCCTGACGTTACTGCACTCGAAATGCTTGCATATGTCCACGAGCCAATCATCAGCGTCTGTTGCCTCAACACAATTGCTGAAGGTCTTTGGCTGGTTAGCGAGGAACTGGTTGAGTGTAGCAAACTGATTCTGATTGTTGCCATGGCCATGATTCCCTTGGTTGCGCTCTTGTAGAATTTGCATGATCAGCTGCGTTTTTGCATTGATAGCGGCCATCATAGCTTGGCATGCCTCCGGAGGTGGAGGTGGTGGTGGCGGATCCTGATTCTGATTTTGATTGTTGCCCTTAGCAGGAGCCATCCTGAAGAGGGTGACATACATTAGCATATTGACAAGAAAATATGAAGCTGAATCAAAAAGGTTTGAAATTGCAACAAAAAGTCTTCACATCCGAACAAAATGAACGAATGCATTCCAATTGAAATGGTCACATTTCCATAAATTGAGAAGCCACTTAGAATTGAGGTAGAAGAATAAAACAACAAGGTATAGACAAGAACCAATACTCGGTAAGGATTACCCAATCTCAAACCAAATATCTGCGGAAGAATTACTAGAGCTACAACAATTCCCACCTATGAAACTCCCGAACCTTTCCGGTTATGCAATCAGGTGTCGGGGATACAGGGGAAGCATAATATCTCACCCAAAGCTAGCAAATCCTACATCCAGCTATATCCATCCTTCAACACATAACCGAGAAAAACTTCGGAAATCATTTACCTCAACCTTCGAAAAGCATCCGTTATACAAGTTATGGCAATACTCCCGAACTCCCGCCCCAGTACTGGGTGGCGTCGAGGTTATCTCACCAACAACTGCATAAAAGAGATTTTCGATGTCGGCGAAACTCAGGTATTCCAGAATCTCAACGATAAAATTGTGACGACAACACCTCGGAGCTCAACTCCTCGGGACACTGCCACAACCCCTAAATGTCAGGAGGCACGAAGAACAATGTTCTCGTCACAAAACCATTGGAACGATTCCAAGATACCCGCGTGATCCTAAATTTTTTTAGTGAAATTTGAGAAGAGAAGAGTCAAAATTCTACGTCAAGATGCCTCACCAGAGCTACGAAGGGACTGAGGAGTAAAAAGAATTCCTAACTCTCCGATATATATAATTCCTAAATGACTCAAAACATTTTTCTAGACTCAACAACGCCAATGATTCGATCAAGCAGGGGGCTCCTAAGGTCGGGGAAGGCTCTGATTACCAACTTGTAACGCCCTCGATGCGGCTATATCTCCTACATGTCGAAGCACGACTTAGCGGCATAACCGCATTGAAAGCAATGTCGCAAGTGAGGTAATCTTCACAACAACCCATGTAAATAAATAAAGGGGAAAGGATACATAATTGGCTTACACTCGCCACGTCACACAAATATCATAACTAGCATTACATTCATCCAATATAATCAGGGTCCGACTATGGTACCAAAATAAAGATCAACCCCCAAATGCGACAAAGTCCCCGATCGCCCCAACTGGGCACCACAACTGATCATCTGGGAAAGACACATAGTAACGACGAGAGTCTTCATCGAACTCCCACTTGAGCTCAAGCGCATCATCTGGAATGGTATCATCGGTCCCTGCATCTGGTTTAGGAAGGAATATGTGAGTCACGGGGACTCAGCAATCTCACACCCTCGCGATCAAGACTATTTAAGCTTATAGGTAAGGCAAGGTATGATGTGGAGCTGCAGCACGTGACTAGCATATATGGTGGCTAACCTATTCGCAAAAGAGAGCGAGAAGAGAAGGAAAAGCACAGACGAACAACTATGATCAAGAAGTGATCCTAGAACAACCTACGTCAAGCATTACCCCAACACCGTGTTCACTTCCCGGACTCCGCCGAGAAGAGACCATCACGGTAACACACGCGGTTGGTGCATTTTAATTAAGTTAAGTTTCAGGTTATCTACAACCGGACATTAACAAATTCCCATCTGCCCATAACCCAAGGGAAAAAAGGCTAGGTGGCAAATGGTAAAACCAAGGTTGGGCATTGCTGGAGGAGTTCTATTCAAGGCGAACTGTCAAGGGGTTCCCATTATAACGCAACCGTTTAAGGAACGCAAAATCCGGGAACATAACACCGATATGACGGAAACTAGGGCGGCAAGAGTGGAACGAAACACTAGGCATAAGGCCGAGCCTTCCACCCTTTACCAAGTATATAGATGCATTAATATAACAAGATAATATGGTGACATCCCAACAATAAACATGTTCCAAAAGGGAATGATCTCCAATCTTCACCTGCAACTAGCAACGCTATAAGAGGGGCTGAGCAAAGCGGTAACATAGCCAAACAACGGTTTGCTAGGACATGGTGGGTTAGAGGTTTGACATGGCAATTTGGGAGGTAGGATAAGCAAGTGGTAGGTATCATAGCATAGGCATAGCAAAAGAGCGAGCATCTAGCAAGCAAAGATAGAAGTGATTTCGAGGGTATGGTCATCTTGTCTGCAAAGTACTCAGAGTTGCCTTGATCCTCGTAAGCGAAATCAACGGGCTCCTTGTTCACGAACTCGTCTCCTGGCTCTACCCAACCAAGAACAACAAGCAAAAGAACACAATCAACCACGTGCAATGCTCAAGCAATATGATGCAAACATGGTATGATATGCGGGATGCGATATGTGATGCATATGCAAGATTTGGAAAGGAATGATTGAACCTGGCCTCAACATGGAAATCCAAGAGTCCCACTGGAAAGCTGAGGTGATTTCGGTTGATATCGATATAAAGATCACCGGAATCGGATGCACGGTTTGGAAATGGCAAGCAAAACAAATGTGGCACCGGTCTGCGATAATCAACAAGTGACCAACTAGATGCATCAAGATAAATATGCTGCAGCACTAAACATGGCAACAAAATACATGGCAGGGATCCACTCATGATGCTTGACAAAAGATGAACTCTGAGCTATGGCTAATTCCTCCATTAACAAGTTCAAACAAGCATGGCAAAAGTGCAAATGATAACAGGTTTCAGACTTGGTGAAATTAACACAAGTCTGGAATTTATCATCAGGAAGCAATCTTTAGAGCATGAGAACTGCATGCTACAGGAACTTAAAATGGCAAAGAATGGCATGACATGAAGATACTCAAAGCACTTAAGAAAATTCCCTTACTGACCTTGAGCCAAAAGGGATCATAAAATACAATTGCAAGCATGTGAACATAGCAAAAACATAAACAGATTCAGACTTAGTGAAAAACTGGAGCATGCAAAACAGTTAACGAGTAGGCATGTTTACGAGCTCGATGCACTCACTACAGAGCATGGCATGACAAACTAAGCATACACTCATTAATAAGACATGGCATAGAAGCTAGAAATGGCAAGAACAACAACATAGCATGCACGGATCAATAGCAACATCCTCGGCAAAATCGCTAAACATGTCAACAATTTGCCAGGATCATTTTATAGCAAAAGTAAAGCTCGGTTGACTCAAGCTAGGGTGCTCCATAATTGCAAACAAGGACATGGATGGATAGAGCACAACAATATTAACAAAACATCCTTACTGATCATCCTCAAAAGAGGCATGGATCACTAGGAAACAACATGAACATATGGCATAAAAACAAAAACAGAACAAGGACTTAGTGAAATTCTAAGTTCCTGAAATCAGCATCACCGAGTAGGCTACTTTGCATGCTTGTGCTAGTCACCACAAAGATCACAAAAATACATGGCAAGCACCTCTGTAAAGATAACATGTCATTCTACAAAACACATGTAGAGCTCAAGATCATAGCATGCACACATCAATCATGGCAAAAATGACAAAATGCCATTTGCTGAAACAGATCTGACATATTCCTCACATAGCCCTCTTACAACAGCATTTAGGGCATCAAGATGAGCTCAAATGAAAATGAGGCAATGAGACGAAATGATGTACTCGTCGAGGCGAACATTTTGATATGCTACATGTATGAATCGGAGCTACAGATGCAGAGTTATGGCATGTGAAAGAATGGAAAAAAATTAGGGTTACAGGGGAAAGTCAACCGAGGTGGATCTCAGATCTGGATCCAGATCCACACGGAAACCGAGGTGCTCGCTGGAGTTGCTGTAGCTAGCCGGAGTGTGGGCTTGAGGCCGCCAGAGAAGGAGAGGAGGCCGGGGCTGCGCTTGCCGGTGACGAGGGGCGGCGAGGAGGCGGTGCCGGCAGGCTCAGACGACGAGGTGGCCGCGGGCGGCCCGGGCGCGGTCGCCGGAGCGGAGCGGCGCTTGCAGGCGACGAGGTGCTCGCCGACCGGAGTAGGTGGCGGGCGGCACCGCCGGTGCGGTGGCGGGCGGCGCGGCGCGCGGTAGGTGGCGGCGGGGCGCGCGGCCCGGGAGGCGGCGGAGAGGGCCCGCCCTGGGCTTCGGCGGGCCGGAAGTGGGGGAGGCGGCCGAGCCAACGGGGCGGCGACATGTGGCGGCAGCAGGGCAAGTCAAACACGTCCGGCCCGAATCGGACGTGTCCGGCGCCGAGAGGTGGGAGGAGACTAGGCTAGGGTTGGAAATGACCCGAAATTTTGGGGGAAGACCTATTTATAGAGGTAGAGCGAGCTAGGGAGCTCCAAATTGAGCACGGTTTTCGGCCATGCGATCGCGATCGAACGACCGAGATGATGGAGAGGTCTTAGGTGGGGTTTGGGCCAGTTTGGAGGGGTGCTGGGCTACAACACACACGAGGCCTTTTCGGTCCCTCGGTTAATCGTTGGCGTATCAAACAAAGTCCAAATGGTACAAAACTTGACAGACGGTCTACCGGTAGTAAACCAAGGCTGCATGACAAGTCTCGGTCCAATCAGAAAACGTTTAACACCCGCACATGAAAAGAGGTAGAAAGGACCACCGGAAAAGATAGGAGTGCCGGAATGCAAAACGGACAACGGAGAAAATGCTCGAATGCATGAGACGAACACGTATGCAAATGCAATGCACATGATGACATGATATGAGATGCATGACAAAGACAACAACACAAGGAGAAAAAAACCCGACAACGAGTAAAATAAAATAACTTAGTGCCGGAAACGGCAAGAGTTGGGATACATATAAGGTAAATTACATTCGGGGTGTTACAGCGTCCTACCCCCCTCGGCGCCCCCTGCCTCGTGGGCCCATGATGGCCCTCCTCCACTTATTCCTTCACCCACACACTTCTTCTTCCTCCCACAAACACCAATATCCATCTCAAGCACGAGTTCTAGCTCATTTTGCTGCTATTTTCGATCTCCTTGCTCAAAGCACCTCTCACAAAACTGCTTGGGGTGATTGTTCCTTGGTATGTGACTCCTCCATTGGTCCAATTAGTTTTTGTTCTAGTGCTTTATTCATTGCAAATTTGTGCTGCCTAGGTGACCCTGTTCTTGAGCTTGCATGTCAAATTTATGTGGTTCCAAGTAGTCTTGATGCATGATATAGGCTCTAGGCACTTGTAGGAGTTGTTGCTATCAATTTTGTTGAGCTTGGCTCACTTTTATTTGAAGTTACTAAAAATTTCAGATTTTTTCAGAAAATAATGAAGAGATTTTTGAGGGGATCATTGAGTCGAAGCTCGAAGGAAAAGCAAAATGAAAAAGCAGAGAGGCCCAAATATAATCTGCCTCGCACCGCGGAGGTTCGGCCGTGTGAATGGCCTTCCGATGATTTCTTGAGAGCAACCGGGATTTATGATGATTTTTATGAATTGGCTGAGAATGCAGGCCTCACCGCCTTCCTCCACGACCAACGCGAACAGTATCTCTTACTCACCAATATCTTTGTGCAAAACTTTCATTTCCATGTTATGAGCTCACCACCTATGGTGGAGTTTTATTTCTATGATGAGCATAAGGAGATGTCACTTTATGATTTTTGTCGGTTTTGTTTGGTCCCTTTTGAGGGTACAATAGAGGAACCACACCGCGGTGATGTGGATGGGCTTATTGATACCATCACTGTAGGGGAAACGAGGAAGGTTTTCGATGCACGAATCACTAGCATACATTTTCCTGTTTTACGCTACCTTGCAGTATTTGCTAGTCATTTCTTAATTGGTCATGAAAACTGTGGAAACCTTAGTGTTCCTGATATTATTATTTTGTTCCACGGTTTATTCTGTGATAACTCTGTTAGTGTGGGCGGTATTATTGCTAAACGGTTAAGTCTGAACCGTACAAAGGGCCCCATCTTTGGAGGCATCTATGCTTCACGCCTAGCTACACATTTTAACATACCTATTAGGCATTATGAGAAGGAAGAAAAATTGCTGCCCCCTGTTTACTTAGATTATAAGAGTATGGTGGCACATGATTTTATTGTTAAGAATAGGGAAGGGGAGCTTAAATACGAATTGTTCTTCGATAAACATCATCCTGAGACTATTACCCTGCCTGCTCCTTCCTTGTTTGATTTATCTGCAGGCAAGTACCTTGTTCCGTTAGAGGCTATTCACGCCTACCGGAACCCTACATCAGCCATAGAGCCAGAGTCGGAACCACAAGTTGATCCTCCACGAAAGTCTAATTACCAGTGGGATTCGGAGATGATTGCCAATCAGTGGCAATCGGAGTCTTCTTCTTCACAGTACGACCCCAACTATTATTATGGATATCCGCCAGGCCAACCGTGGCCATAGACCAACTTAGGCCAAAAGTCTAAGCTTGGGGGAGTACGTATTTCTCGCCGACATTATATTCATGTTCACACACTCATTGCTAGATGTCGATGCTCATACTTTTTCATTGTAATATCCATGCTAGTTTATTTCCTTTTTATGCTTTCTTCTTGTGTGTTTAATAAACCTTAAGAAAAACCAAAAAAATAGTTGTAGCTTTTAGCTAGTTTAAATTTCCATGCTTGTAGTAGTAATTAAAAAGAAAACCCAAAAAGATTTCATGTTCTTCTTTTGCTTGTTGGGAGCTTTCCCGTGTAAATAGTTTTACTTCTTTTCTTTTCTTTGGGGGTCGATAGGAGAAGACCATGATTAAATTGTTGAAGTGGCTCTTATATGCACTATTCTTGATTTAACCAAGATCCCATATTGCCTGGACTTTTCCTATTTATTGAATGCTCGCAGATTCCAGCTTAGTTCAATGCACATGCACTCTTAATATTATTCACATCGTTCGGTCGTGCAAGTGAAAGGCAATTATGACGATATATGATGGACTAACTGAGATGAGAAAAGCGGGTATGAACTCGACCTCTCTTGTTTTTGTAAATATGATTAGTTCATCGTTTCTGATTCAGCCTATTATGAATAAACATGTTTGCAATGACAACTAGAGATCATAGTTTCTTGTGCCATGGTTGATTAACTAGGAGCTTATAGTGGTTTACCTTGCGTGCCAACATGCTATTAAAATGGTTGTGATGTGGTATGATAGGGTGGTATCCTCCTCTGAATGATTTAAGTTACTTGAATTGGCACATGCTCACGCATGTAGTTGAAACAAAATCAATATAGCCTTCATGATATTTATGTTCATGGTGAATTATATTCTACTCATGCTTGCATTCTATGTTGATTAATTTTAATGCATGTTCATGACTGTTGTCGCTCTCTAGCTGGTCGCTTACCAGTCTTTTTCTAGCCTTCACCTGTTCTAAGCGGGAATACTGCTTGTGCATCCAATCCCATAAACCCCAAAGTTATGCCATATGAGTCCACCATACCTACCTATATACGGTATCTACCTTCCGTTCCAAGTAAATTTGTATGTGCCAAACTGTAAACCTTCAAATAAATGTCCTGTTTTGTATGCTCGAATAGCTCATGTATCAACTAAAGTTGTCCGTATCTTCCATGTTAGGCGGGTTATTCTCAAGAGGAGTGGACTCCGCTCCTCACTCACGAGAAAATGGCTGGTCATCGGGATGCCCAGTCCCATGCTTTATGCAAACTAAATCAAAATAATTGCAAACAAAACTCCCCTTGGGACTCCTGTTAGTTGGAGGCACTCGTTGTTTCGAGCAAGCCATGGATTGATGCTTGTTGGTGGAGGGGGAGTATAAACTTTACCATTCTGTTTGGGAACCGCCTATAATGTGTGTAGCATGGAAGATATCCCCATCTCTTGGTTGTTATGTTGACAATGGAAGTATACCGCTCAAAATATTATTCATCTCTATTTTAAAACCGAGCTCTGGCACCTCTACAAATCTCTCCTTCCCTCTGTGAAGGGCCTATCTATTTACTTTTATGTTGAGTCATCATCCTCTTATTAAAAAGCACCAGTTGGAGAGCACCATTGTCATTTGCATTCATTACTGTTAGTTTACATTGAGTATGACTTGACTGGATCTTTTACCATGAATTACAATATCTAGTCAGTCCTTGATCTTTAAAGGTGCTCTGCATTTATGTTTTGCGGTCTCAGAAAGGGCTTGCGAGATACCATCTTGTTATATCATATTATGATTGTTTTGAGAAAGTGTTGTCTTCCGAGATTTATTATTATTGCTCGATAGTTGATTATGCCATTGATATGAGTAAACATGAGACCTGGGAGTTATTGTGAATATGGTTAGTTCATAATCTTTGCTGAAAACTTGAATGCTGGCTTTACATATTTACAACAACAAGAGCAAACAAAGTTTGTAAAAGTTTTTCTTTATCACTTTCAGTTTGTCATCTGAATTGCTTGAGGACAAGCAAAGGTTTAAGCTTGGGGGAGTTGATACGTCTCCGTCGTATCTACTTTTCCAAACACTTTTGCCCTTGTTTTGGCCTCTAACTTGCATGATTTGAATGGAACTAACCCGGACTCACGCTGTTTTCAGCAGAATTACCATGGTGTTATTTATGTGCAGAAACAAAAGTTCACGGAATGACCTGAAACTTCACGGAACGTCTTTTTGGAAATAATAAAAAATCCTTGCGAAAGATGAAGACCAGGGGGCCCACACCCTAGCCACTAGGGTGGGGGTGCGCCCCCTACCTCGTGCACCCCTGGAGATCCTCCGACCTCAACTCCAAATCTATATATTTGCTTTCGCGGAGAAAAAATCGGAGAGAAGGATTCATCACGTTTTACGATACGCAGCCGCCGCCAAGCCCTAAAACCTCTCGGGAGGGCTGATCTGGAGTCCGTTCTGGGCTCCGGAGAGGGGAATCCATCGCCATCGTCATCATCAACCATCCTCCATCACCAATTTCATGATGCTCACTGCTATGCGTGAGTAATTCCATCATAGGCTTGCTGGACGGTGATGGGTTGGATGATATTTATCATGTAATCGAGTTAGTTTTGTTAGGGTTTGATCCCTAGTATCCACTATGTTCTGAGATTGATGTTGCTATGACTTTGCTATGCTTAATGCTTGTCACTAGGGCCCGAGTGCCATGATTTCAGATCTGAACCTATTATGTTTTCATCAATATATGAGAGTTATTGATCCTATCTTGCAAGTCTATAGTCACCTACTATGTGTTATGATCTGGCAACCCCGAAGTGACAATAATCGGGACCACTCCCGGTGATGACCGTAGTTTGAGGAGTTCATGTATTCACTATTTGTTAATGCTTTGGTCCGATACCCTATTAAAAGGAGGCCTTAATATCTCTTAGTTTCCGCAAGGACCCCGCTGCCATGGGAGGGTAGGACAAAAGATGTCATGCAAGTTCTTTTCCATAAGCACGTATGACTATATTCGGAATACATGCCTACATTACATTGATGAATTGGAGCTAGTTCTGTGTCACCCTATGTTATGACTGTTACATGATGAACCACATCCGACATAATTCTCTATCACCGATCCATTGCCTACGAGCTTTCCATATATTGTTCTTCACTTATTTACTTTTCCGTTGCTATTGTTACAATCACTACAAAATACCAAAAACATTACTTTTGTTATCATTACTTTTTGCTACCGTTACCACTATTATCATATTATTTTGCTACTAAATACTTTGCTGCAGATATTATGTTTCCAAGTGTGGTTGAATTGACAACTCAACTGCTAATACTTGAGAATATTCTTTGGCTCCCCTTGTGTCGAATCAATAAATTTGGATTGAATACTCTACCCTCAAAAACTGTTGCGGTCCCCTATACTTGTGGGTTATCAACCGTCGAGTATGCGGTCTAGGCTGGAAGGTCCTTCATTGTTTCTTTTGTCGGGTTTCTTCCGTTGGTCGGACTTGGAGCCACTGAATCCGGCATTGACTATGGTGTCCTCGGTGTTGTCGCCATTGCTTCTACGTTTGTGTCTATTGCACTGGAGTCTGCCGGTGCTTTTCTTGGCCTCTGTGGGGCCTGCCTCGCTGGCTGTGTTTTTGCTACGAGCTAGCTAGCTGTCCTCACCTTCGCAAAAGCGGGTCATGAGTGCCGTAAGGGCTGCCATTGAGTTCAGCTTTTCTTGTCCAAGGTGGCGTGCTAGCCATTCGTCATGGATGCTGTGTTTGAAGGCTGCTAGGGCCTCGGCATCTAGACAGTCAACGATCTAGTTCTTTTTGGTTAGGAATCTAGTCCAGAACTTCCTGGCCGATTCTCTGGGTTGTTGAACTATGTGGCTTAGGTCATCGGCATCTGGTGGCCGGACATAAGTTCCTTGGAAGTTGTCGAGGAAAGCCTCTTCCAAGTCCTCCCAGCCGCCGATTGAGTTCTCAGGTAGGCTATTTAATTAGTGTCGAGCTGGTCCTTTGAGTTTTAATGGGAGGTATTTGATGGCGTGGAGGTCGTTTCCTCGGGCCATGTGGATGTGGAGAATGAAACCCTCGATCCATACTGCAGGATCGGTTGTACCGTCGTATGATTCCATATTGACGGGCTTGAACCCCTCGGAGAATTCATGATCCAGTACTTCATCTGTGAAGCAGAGGGGGTGTGCGGTGCCTCTATATTGGGCCGCATCGTGGCGGAGCTCTGAAGGAGTCCGTCTGCGGCATTTGGCCCGAGCGTGGTTAGGTTTATCACGTCCGAATAAGTAGCCGTCGTCGCGCCTCGAGGCACGTCCTCATGATCCGTAGATCAATCTTGCGTGTCCTGCTCTACTATCCAGAGTCTGTCGGAGGTCGTACGTATAACTCCGGACTCTTCCCTTCCTATTTTGACGGGGTGGTGGGGCGGTCTGCTGTTCGGCCTGAGTTGCCGCTTTATCTCAACCGCGGGGTGGCCGTTCCGCCGCCCTGTCCCAACCACATGGTGGTCGATCCGCATTATGCGAGGGGGGTATATGCTCTGGCGCCTCCTCATCGAATTGAGGTAGCAGTCTGCGTTTCGGGTAGCTCTTGGCTGGGCGGTTGAGGCCGTATTCTTCGGCTGTCAGGACATCAGTCCATCTATCAACGAGCAGATCTTGTTCAGCTTGAAGCTGTTGTTATTTCCTTTTCAGGCTCCTTGCAGTGGCTATGAGCTAAAGCTTAAAGCGCTCCTGCTCGAGAGGATCCTCAAGCACAATGAGGTCTTTGTTTCCAAGACTTGTCTCCTCCTCGGAGGGCGAACGGTAACTATCATCCTCCGGGTCATCTTCTATGGCCTGTTCGTCAAGGTTGTCTTGCCTGCTGTCGTGTTCCTATTTGGATGTAGCCCCGGTGGGGTCTTCACTGTTTTCAGCGTCGCCCGGAGTACTATTTTCTCCGGTGCCAGTGTTGCCGTCCTTTGAGCGGCGGGGCTTGGGACGGCGTTTGGGCCGCCGACGCTTGGACTGTGTCTCGGAGGTTTTGTTCGTATCCGGCTCTTCTTTGTCGTCGCCAGATCCTTTAGGTGTATCAACCATGTACACATCGTATGAAGAGGTGGTCGTCCAACGTCCAGTGAATGGCGGGTCTTGGCCGTGCTCCTTGTCGACATCGTCGTCCATACCATCGATGTCTTCTGAGCCATAGTCAAGCACGTCGGTTAAGTCATCGACGGTGGCTATGAAGTGGGTGGAGGATGGGAAGCGAAATTCCTCATCATCCGTCTCTAGCTCGAACCGGACATAGTTCGGCTGTGAGTCCTTTTCCAAGGACAAATTCTTTAAAGATTTTAGCACGTCACCCAAAGGCGAGTGCTGTGACACGTCAGCGGTGCTGAACTCGAAGATCGATAACCGATCTAGCTCGGTGTCCATGGGTGTACAACGTCCAGAACTTATAGCCGGAGACGAGTCCGAAGTTCCGTTAAAGCGAATATCACAGGGCGTCGCGTCCATGTGAGGCTCCAACGCCACGGACTCTAAGGCCTCAGATGGCTCGATCTTCTTTGGCTCTAAGGTCGTTGCAGCCACAGGAACCATCTCCTGTGTGTGATCCGATGATAGATTTAAGTCACGTTCATCGGGATGAGGGGGAGCAATCACCGCGAGCTCAAGTCCCTCGAAGATCAAGTCTCCACGGATATCCACGACATAGTTCAAGCTTCTGAATCCGACCTGATGGCCAGGGGCATAACTGTCGATCTGCTCCAGATGGCCAAGCGAGTTGGCCCGCAGTACGAAGCAGCCGAATACGATGATCTGTCCGGGGAGGAAGGTTCCTCCTCGGACAGCGTCATTATTGATGATTGAGGGGGCCATCGAACCTTTTGTCGATGACACAGTGGAACTCTCAATGAAAGCACCAATGTCGGTGTCAAAACCGGCGGATCTCGGGTAGGGGGTCCCGAACTGTGCGTCTAGGATCGATGGTAACAGGAGACAGGGGACATGATGTTTACCCAGGTTCGGGCCCTCTCTATGGAGGTAATACCCTACTTCCTGCTTGATTGATCTTGATGAATATGAGTATTACAAGAGTTGATCTACCACGAGATCGTAATGGCTAAACCCTAGAAGTCTAGCCTATGAATATGGTAATGAGTATATGTGTGTCCTTTCCAAACTATCCCTTTCGGTTTATATAGACACCGAGGGGATCTAGGGTTTACATGGAGGCGGTTGCATAAAAATGAATCTTTGGTCGCCAAGCTTGCCTTCCACGCCAAGTAGAGTCCAATCCGGACATGGTGCAGTCTTCGGCCTTCATGTCTTCACAGCCCAATAGTCCGGCCCATGGATAATAGGCCGGACGCCCGAGGACCCCTTAGTCCAGGACTCCCTCACTTGAACCTGGCTTCAATGACAAGGTATCCGACGCGTAGTGCTGTCTTCGGCATTGCAAGGCGGGTTCCTCCTTCTGAACTCCAAAATAGTCTTCGGACAAATTGATCGTGTCCGGCCCTATAACACACACCACACACAACCGTAGAGAGAATATAATAATACACAAGTCCAATCTGCAGAAAACTTTTACAACATGACATCACGTCCATCCGGTCCTAATTTCGAACCGTTTTTTACCTGCCGCTCCATGTTTCGAGACGCAGTTGCCATTGGCACATCTTGTCGAAGCAGAGATCGTGTCCCCTTATTACGGGATTCTCATCAATACAGACATGGGTAACCCAACCGTGTCGTTTACACAACCCTCGGAACCAGGCGAATTTTGAGGCGAGTGGGGTGGCGTTCAATATTCACTGCCCGTATAAGGAGATAAGATTCCCCTTTCTTCTCCCACGCCTTCTCTCTACTCCTGCCTTTCCACTCTTGAGCTCCAGTGCCCAAGTTCTCATCTGTTTCCCACTCGAGAAAGCACTCCAACCATGTCTGGATCAGGAGCTGGTGGCAAGTGGATGGCTTCTTCTGTCAAGAAGATAGACATCAAGGAGCTTCGAGAGGCCGGATACCTAGCCAAGGAGATCGTTCACCGTCTCCCAGCCGAAGGACAGATTGTCCATACCCCAGAGCCCCATGAGAGGGTTGTATTTCTCGCACACTTCATCTGTGGACTGATGTTTTACTACAGGCTAGATTTCCATGATCTAGCCCCCAATTTTATCCTCAACATCCCAGCATTCATAATTGTTTGCGAGGCCTTCCTCCGTATCCCGCCTCACTTCGGCCTATGGCTGAAGACGTTCAATGTAAATCCGAAGGTGGTGAGAGGCCAACAAGCAGAGTGCGGAGGCGCCATGGTGGGCAAGATGCCCAACGTGATATGGTCCGAAGGTTCCTTTGTTGAGATGGTGAAGGGGTGGCAATTGGGGTAGTTCTACATCACCGAGCCGCATGACACCAACTGG
This sequence comes from Triticum aestivum, assembly GCF_018294505.1. Lineage (NCBI taxonomy): Eukaryota > Viridiplantae > Streptophyta > Magnoliopsida > Poales > Poaceae > Triticum > Triticum aestivum. The sequence goes on from NC_057809.1 coordinate 86,851,046, forward strand.
GCAGCGGCCCCCGAATTTTGATCCAGAACTCCGCTGCAGCTTATCTCCTGGCAAGAGAAGGGCCTCATCTGGGGATCTTCGAGCGAGCTGACTAGCTCCAGATGTGCGTTCAAAACATGCTAACCAAGAGGATCGAACTCGTCAACGTGATCCAGGTTATCCTCATTCGCCGGATCCTTCCATGCCAACACCGGACTTGCTTTTTGCAGGAGTTCAATCCGGCCAAGCATCAGATGCTACGAGAGCTCTTCGGCACAACGCACGAAGATATCTGGAAAGTGCTCTTCAAGGCCGGTGAGATACCAACGCCCACGACCGAAGATTGCGGGCTCAACTTAAAGCGCCAGGCCAATTTGGTAAGTTCTTTCATGTATCCAAGGTATAGGATTTACTGGCATATTTTGGGAAGGAGTCTAAGCCTTCCTATCAATTTTCAGGCCTGGATCGACATAATAGAGCGGATTAATTGTCCCGCTCCACTTCCCGAAGACGAGGATACCCCACTCCTAATGAAGATGCTATTCCCGGCGCCTTATGATGTGCCGGAGAAGAAGGCCAAGAAGACGGCCAAAGGGAGCAGGAGCGGCCTTCACCGAAAGGGTGCTTCGGACATGTCGTCCAAAGACGAGACTGACTCTTCGGTCATCGAAGACGACGGTGAGGAGGAAGAAGAAAGCGGCTTCCCCCCGGAGGGGGGAAATAAGAAAAGAGAGGCCTCCATGGATCTGGAGGCGAAAGCGCCCAAGAGGGGGAAGGGCTCCCTTGCGGATAACTCCGCATGGGATGCCGAAAGTAGTCCGGAGCGAATGCCCCGGACCAAGCCTCGGGCTGCCTCATAAGTACCAAAACCCTATGCACCTCCCGATACCTGGCCTTCCCAGTTTATAATATTAACCTATTTAAACTATGCCATTGCAGTTCGGCCCGCGACGGCTCCCCGCGATTCCCCGCGATCCTCGATAGAGGATTCGCTAGACTCAAAGGAGATGGCTAGCATGTCTCCACCGCCCACTCATTCTGCCTCACCCAAGGGTGATGACGAGGTGGCGTCCCAAAGGATCTTCCCCAACCAGGGGGAGATTCCGGAAATCATTAAGGTGGCACCGCAGGATGACTCCATGGCTGCCGGACACATGGTGGAGAAAGCCCCCATGGAGACTGGCAATGGGGGCCAAATTCCCATCGGCCCTTTGCCAGATATCGTTTTGGAGACTTACACGGCTCCGGAGTCCAGCGAACGGCCTTCCCCGAAAGGAGGAAGCATGCCTATTCCACCGGTGACCTCTGTCCAACCAGAGGCACCGGATAATCTTCTAGAGGCGCTGCGAGGCGCCTCCATTGTGGATGAGCACCTATCCTTATGGGTACGGTGATCGAAAAGGTTCAATCCGCCAAAAAGTGGACTGACCGATGCCTGCACTAGCCTTTTAACAGGCTTTGAGGTAACCACTGTAGAAAAAATATCACAATGTGGACAGTAGCCCTCGATGCTCAGTTCGGTGTCCGGAAAGGAAAAGCCGAAGAGGGGATCAAAATAATCTTCGCAGGAGTCTAACATAATATGTCTTTGTGATTAAGCGGGCATCGCTGCTGGCTGCTACTGCTCACACTGCCGAGGTCTTCAGACTGAAGCAGAACCTGGAGCGGGCCGAGAAGGAGCTCGGCCTCGTGAAGAAGCAGCTGGAGGACAGTAAAGGTATGCCGTGACCTGCGTGTATGTTTAGGAAGAATGAATACTTCGTGCTTGATTAAAGTGCCATGAACTTTATTAGGGGCCACGACCAAGATGGTGGCTCTTAAGAAGGCATTATTAAAGGCCGAGAACAAAGTGGCCAAGGAAAGCACCGCGCGCGAGAAGCACGAGGCCCGGGTCGGCAAGGTTTAGCAAGAGGTCCAGGACGCCGTCAAGAAGTGTGAGTCCTTGGAGCGTGATTCTAAGATGCAAGCGTACGAACTTGCGAAGGCCCCCCAGAGCATGAAGGAGGCTTGAGCCGAAGCCCAGAGCACCTTTCAAGAAATCCAGGCGGCCCGGAAGATCGCGGCAGGTAAGGCTTTCAGTATGCAAAGCAAGTCTGTGGAGGAAGCGTTCCTTTTACTTACCCGGATTTGGGGCTCTCCAGGGGTGTTTATGGATTTGCCGCGCAGCGTATCAGACGCTGCTGAGTTCTATCGTGCCGAGGAAGAGAGTTTGATGGAGAAGCTGTTCTGGTCCCAATATCTTGGACCCGAACATCCGGTGTCCTTCAGCGACCAGCTGAAACAGTTGGTCGAGCTGCACAAGGCGGCCGAGCTAGCCATGAAGGAGTTGATAGTCCGACTATGGCCTGCTGTGCTGATACCTAGCAGCTACTTCAGACTTGTGAAGCGGCTTGTTGATGCCTGCCCCCGGCTTGAGGTGATAAAGTGGTCTGTCTGCATCGAAGGTGCATGGATGGCCTTTGCCCGCGTCAAAACGCACTGGGCGAAGATGGATGCCAAGAAAGTAATGACCAAGGGGCCACCTGAGGGCAAGGAGCACCGCCGACCCGAGATGTGTTTTGATGGTGTCCTAGAGGAGTCCCGCATTGTTGCGGATCACTGTGCGAAAGACATTATCTTTGAGCGAATGTCCTTGAGCTCCCTCTGCCTTGTATAAAACAAGTTGTTTATGCAATATGATGCTTGAGATGTTTTAAAATTTTTACTTCCTGTGCGGCCGTATTGTATGAAATCTAAGGGTTAACTAGTCGTCGGCTTCTGCCCGCACATAGGTAGTACGGGGGTGTTCGGGATGGAATCTAAACAATATTGATCCAATTAAATGGTCCTTGAAGGAGTTGTTTAGCGCAATGAACCAGGCAACCAGACTATGCGGCTGTAACGCCCTCACTTAGCCATAGGAGTGCGACAATAAAAACATGGCGCAGCCCCTAGTATCCGAACTAGGGTGCTATAGGCATCTGATCGGGAAGTACCAATCCTTCACGTAATGCACAAGAAATCTCCAATGATTTGCAACCTCCGAACAGCTGACCAGCTCTCGCCGCATCATGACAGTCAGTTTTCGGCTTTCTCTACTGAGGTGCTCCTTTGGATAAACCAAGGCAGAATCGCAGTAGTTCTCCCTTTACTATCTTAGCCGATATAGCGGAACGTATGGTAGCAAGCACAGGATCCCGAGAACCCAACTATTGACCAAAGACATGATTCGGAGCCAATGCATATAATGCTAAATTCGGGGTGCCGAACTATACTTATAAAAAGTGTTCGGACTTTTGTTGCCATAGTGTGGGGTGCTATGTAGCCCCTGGCGAATATGAAAACATACCAAAGTGTACGGGTGCTACCTGATAGGGTTATCCACAGGGGAGCTGGAAAAAAGAGAAAGAAAACAGAAAAGGTACGAAGGTAAAATGCTAGAGTCCTACAGCTCCAGCCGCAGACTGTTCTCATTGTAATTTAATTAGTATGTCCAAGCGCATTGATACATGTAGTGCTATAAGCAACAGGCTATTTGACATGCCGAAACCAAGAGAGAGCTGCATGCGGGTCCTGAAAACAGGTAAAGCTATCGTTAACAGAATCACCTAAAAAGTCCCCCATATGTCTGTGTTTCTCGTCATCTTGGTGTGTTTATCCTTCCAGAGGACCAATGATCAGACCACTAGATGGTGCCTGTGGGATTGAGGCCTACAAAGGAAACAAGTAAAAGTGAAAGTATGTGCGTATCCAACGTCGGTTGAGCCGTACTACGGACCACAAGCTAGTTGTGCCTTCGTCGATGACCATGGGATTTTGAGTAGTTAATTATGTATGCACAACATGAATGCCATTACTTGATTAGAACTGCGACGGAGGCTAGATTGCTAGTCGAGCTCCTAACGAGCCGAGCTCTCCTACTGCAGAGTAGTTCGGACCCTCTTAATGGTGTCCGTAGGCTCGGCAGTCGAATTAAGGCTCTGCCTGAGAAGGCCGCACTGTACTTCTGCTGCTAGGGCATCTATGTGCTCTTCTGTACGGAGGGAGCATTCCGTGTTTCCGTTGACTGTTATGACACCGAGTGGACCGGGCATCTTGAGCTTAAGATAAGCATAATGTGGTACTTCATTGAATCGAGCAAACACAGTTCGTCCGAGCAGTGCATGATAGCCGCTGCGGAAAGGGACGATATTGAAGATTAACTCCTCGCTTCGGAAGTCATCCGGAGATCCGAAGACAACCTCTAGTGTGATTGAGCCCGTACAGCGGGCCTCGACACCTGGTATGACTCCTTTGAAGGTAGTCCTGGTGGGCTTGATCCGAGATGGGGTAATGCCCATTTTTCGCGTTGTATCCCGATAGAGCAGATTAAGGCTGCTACCTCCATCCATGAGGACGCAGGTCAAGTGGAACCCATCAATTATTGGGTCTAGGACAAGTGCGGCTGAGCCACCGTGATGGGTACTGGTCGGATGATCTCGGCAATCAAAGGTGATCGACATGACGACCATGGATTAAATTTTGAGGCGACGGGCTCTATCGCGTAGATGTCCCTAAGTGCGCACTTGCGCTCCCTATTGGGGATGTGGGTAGCGTATATCATGTTCACCATTTGGACCTGAGGGGGAAACTTCTTCTGTCCCCCTATGTTCGGTTGCTGGGGCTCTTTGTCACAGTCCTCGCTTTGCGATCCTTTATCCCTGTTCTCGGCGTTTCATTTGCCGGCCTGTTAAAAAACCCAGCAATCTCTATTTGTATGATTGGGTGGCTTTTCTGGGGTGCCATGAATCTGGCACGGACGATCAAGTATGCAGTCCAAGCTGGATGGGCCTGAATTATTCTTTTGGAACGGCTTCTTCCGCTGACCGAACTTAGATCCCCTGAATCCGGCATTGACTGTCGTGTCCTCGGTGTTATCGCTGTTGTTTCGACGTTTGTATCTGTTGCGTCGAGACTTGTCTTTGCTAGTTCTAGCTTCAGGGGTACCGGCGTCGCTTGCATTGTTTTTGCTACGGGCCAACCAAATGCCCTCACCCACACAAAAGAGGGTCATGAGTGTCGTGAGGGCTACCATGGATTTTGGCTTTTCTTGGCCGAGGTGGCGAGTGAGCCATTCGTCGCCGATGCTGTGTTTGAAGGCTGCTAGGGCTTCGGCATTCGGACAATCGATGATTTGGTTCTTTTTAGTTAAGAACCTAGTCCAGAATTTCCTGGTGGACCCTCTGGGTTGTTGGACTATATGGCTTAAGTCATCAGCATCCGGAGGTTGAACATATGTACCTTGGAAGTTATCGAGGAAGGCCTCTTCCAAGTCCTCCCAGCTGCCAATAGAATTTGCAGGCAGACTGTTGAGCCAGTGTCGAGCTGGCACCTTGAGTTTTAAAGGGAGGTATTTGATGGCGTGGAGGTCATCACCGTGGGCCATATGAATGTGGAGAATGAAGTCTTGGATCCACACCCCGGGGTCCGTGGTTCCATCGTATGATCCTATGTTCACAGGTTTGAACCCTTCTGGGAATTCATGATCCAGGACCTCATCGGTGAAGCAATGAGGGTGTGTGGCGCCTCTATATCGGGTCGTATCACGATGTAGCTCTGATGGAGTCGTCTGCGGTTTTCGGCCCGCACGTGACTAAGTTTGTCACGTCCGAATAGGTGGGCGTCGTAGTGTGTTGAGGCACGCCCTCGTGATCCGTAGATTGATCTAGTGTGTCCTGGTTTATTGTTCATGGTTTGTCGGAGGTCATATATATGCCCCGGGATGGTTTGCCTCTGCCTGTGCGCCGAGGCGGGGCTGGCTGGTGTTTGGCGTGAGTTGTCGTTTTGTCTCGACCACGTGGTGGTCGGTCAGCCGCATTGTACGATGGAGGTATGTAGTTCGGCGCCTCCTCGTCAAACTGAGGTAGCAATTTGTGCTTTGGGTAGCTTTTGGTTGGGCGCTTGAGGCTGTACTCTTCGGCTGCTAGGACATCGGTCCATTTATCATTGAGCAGATCTTGGTCAGCTTGAAGCTGCTGCTGCTTCTTTTTCAGGCTCCTTGCAGTGGTATTAGTTGGCGCTTGAAGTGCTCCTGCTCAAGAGGTTCCTCAGGCACGATGAAATCCTCGGTGCCGAGGCTTACCTCGTCCTCGGAGAGCGGAAGGTAGTTATCGTCCTCCAAATCTTCATGTGTGGCCTGTTTACCGGGGCTAACTTGCCCGCCCTCCCGTTCATTTTGTTCATTAACTTTATCGATGGGGTCTTCGTTGTCTTTGTCACCTTCTGGAGTGTTGTCTTCTCCTGTGCCGGTACTGCTGTCTTTACTGCGGCGTGACTTAGAGCAGCGTTGCTGACTCTAGCGCTTGGATTGTATTTCGAAAGGTTTATCCTCAACCGGATCTTCCCTGTCATCGCCGCTGTTTGCTACCTCTTGAGCACCATGTTGGTTTTCCCTTGAAGAGGAAAGGGTGGTGTAGTAAAGCAGTGTAAGTATTTCCCTCAGTTTTTGAGAACCAAGGTATCAATCCAGTAGAAGACCACGCACGAGTCACCTTGTACCTACACAAACAAATAAGAACCTCGCAACCAACATGATAAAGGGGTTGTTAGTCCCTTCACAGCCACTTGCAAGAGTGAGATCTGATAGAGATGATAATAATAAGATAAATATTTTTGGTATTTTTATGATATAGATTGAAAGTAAAGATTGCATAATAAAAGCTAAAGTAAATAACAGTAGATTAATATGATGTAAGATAGACCCGGGGGCCATAGGCTTCACTGGTGGTTTCTCTCAAGATGGCATAAGTATTACGGTGGGTGAACAAATTACTGTCAAGCAATTGATAGAAAAGCGAATAATTATGAGAATATCTAGGTATGATCATGTATATAGGCATCACGTCTGTGACAAGTAGACCGACTCCTGCCTGCATCTACTACTATTACTCCACACATCGACCACTATCCAACATGCATCTAGAGTATTAAGTTCATAAGAACGGGGTAACGCTTTAAGCAAGACAACATGATGTAGAGGGATAAACTCATGCAATATGATATAAACCCCATCTTTTTATCCTCGATGGCAACAATACAATACGTGTCGTTTCCCTTTCTGTCACTGGGATCGAGCAGCGCAAGATTGAACCCAAAGCTAAGCACTTCTCCCATTGTAAGAAAGATCAATCTAGTAGGCCAAACCAAACTGAAAATTCGAAGAGACTTGCAAATATAACCAATCATACATAAAAGAATTCAGAGAAGATTCAAATATTGTTCATAGATAATCTTGATCATAAACCCACAATTCATCGGATCTCGACAAACACACTGCAAAAACAGATTACATCGAATAGATCTCCAAGAGAATCGAGAACTTTGTATTGAGATCCAAAGAGAGAGAAGAAGCCATCTAGCTAATAACTATGGACCCGAAGGTCTGAGGTAAACTACTCACACATCATAGGAGGGCCATGGAGTTGATGTAGACGCCCTCCGTGATCAATGCCCCCTCCGACGGAGCTCCGGAAAAGGCCCCAAGATGGGATCTCTTGGGTACAGAAGGTTGCGGCGGTGGAATTGGGTTTTCGTGGTGCTCCTGGATGTTTGGGGGTATATATATATATATATATATATATATATATATATATATATATATATATATGGGAGGAAGAAGTAGGTCGGTGGAGCAATGAGGGGCCCACGAGGGTGGAGGGCGCGCCCCCCTGCCTCGTGGCCTCCTCGATTGTTTCTTGACGTCCACTCCAAGTCTCCTGGATCATGTTTGTTCCAAAAATAACGCTCCTAAAGGTTTCACTCTGTTTGGACTCTGTTTGATATTCCTTTTCGGCGAAACTCTAAAATAGGCAAAAAAACAGCAATTTGGGTTGGGCCTCCGGTTAATAGGTTAGTCCGAAAAATAATATAAAAGTGTAAAAATAAGCCCATTAACATCCAAAGTAGATAATATAATAGCAGGAGCAATCAAAATTATAGATACGGTGGAGACGTATCATTGTTCTCCTTTGGTGCATCCACCATGTATACATCGTACGAGGAAGTGGCCGTCCAGTGTTCGGTAAATGACGGGTTCTAGGCCTCTTCTTCTTCGGCATCGTCGTCCATACCGTCGATGTCCTCACAGTCGTAATCAAGTTCGTCGGTCAAATCCTCGACTGTGGCTATGAAGTGGGTGGCGGGTGGGAAGCAAAATTCTCCACCGTCAGCCCCTAGTTCGAGCCGGATATAGTTTGGCTGTGAGTTCTCCGCCAAGGACAGGTTCTTAAATGAGTTTAGCACATCGCCCAAAGGCGAGTGCTGGAAGATGTCTGTGGCGCTGAATTCGAAGATCGATAAACGATCAAGCTCGGCGTCCGTGGCCTCACATGGTTCGAAACTTACGGCTGGAGACAAGTCCGGAGTTCCGCTAACAGAGACGTCATGAGAGGTTAAGTCTATATGCGGCTCCAACGCCGTAGAATCTGTGGGCTCCGTGGTGGGGTTGATCCTCCCATCCTTGGGTGGCGCAACTTGCACTGGATCTAGGGCCAGAGAGGTTATAGGAGCAATCTCCCAGATGCAGCCTGATGATAGATTTAGGTCATGATCATCGGGGCGACCGGGAGCGGCTACCGCGGTCTCGAATCCGGCGAAGATCAAGTCTCCACAGGTGTCTACAACGTAGTTCAAGCTCCCAAACCTGACCTGATGGCCAGGGGCATAGCTTTCGATCTGCTCCAGATGGCAAAGCGAATTGGCTCGCAGTGCGAAGCCGACGAACACGAAGATCTGTCTGGGGAGGAAAGTTTCTCCTTGGACAGCGTCATTATGGAAGATTGAAGGGGCCATCAAACCTTTTAGCGACAGCACAGTGGAACTCTCAATGAAAGCACCAATGTCGGTGTCAAAACCGGCGGATCTCGGGTAGGGGGTCCCGAACTATGCGTCTAAGGTCGATGGTAACATGAGACAAGGGACACGATGTTTACCCAGGTTCGGGCCCTCTCTATAGAGGTAATACCCTACGTCCTGCTTGGTTGATATTGATGAATATGAGTGTTACAAGAGTTGATCTACCTCGAGATCTTAATGGCTAAACCCTAGAGGTCCAACGTGTATGGCTATGATAATGAGTATCCTCTATCTGGACTAAGTCCTCCTGTTTATATAGACACTGGGAGGATCTAGGGTTACACAAGGTCGGTTACAAAGAAAGGAATCTACATATTCGGTCGCCAAGCTTGCCTTCCATGCCAAGGAGAGTCCCATCCGGACACGGGTGCAGTCTTTGGTCTTCATATCTTCACAGTCCATCAGTCCGACCCATGGCTAACAGGTCGGACGCCCGAGGACCCCTTAGTCCAGGACTCCCTCAGGCGTGCCTACCCACCTGGGCGCGCCGCCCTACCTCATGGTTGCCTCGCTGCTTCCTTGACCTCCACTCCAAGTCTCCTGGATTGCATTTGTTAAAAAAAAAGATCCTCGCGAAGGTTTCGTTCCGTTTGATATTACTTTTCTGCGAGAAATAGGCAAAAAATAGCAATTTTCACTAGGCCTTCGGTTAATAGGTTAGTCCCAAAAATAATATAAAAGTGCATAATAAAGCCCATTAAACATCCAAAACAGATAATATAATAGCATGGAACAATCAAAAATTATAGATACGTTGGAGACGTATCAAGCATCCCCAAGCTTAATTCCTGCTCGTCCTCGGGGTAATGATAAAAACAGAATTTTTGATGTGGAATGCTACCTAACATAATTTTCAATGTAATTCTCTTTATTGCGGCATGAATGTTTAGATCCAAAAGATTCTAGACACAAGTTTAATATTGACATAAAAATAATAATAACACTTCAAGCATGCTAACCAAGAAATTATGTCTTATCAAAATAACATAGCCAAAGAAAGCTTATCCCTACAAAATCATATAGTTTGGCCATGCTTCATTATGCCCGAGCTTCAACAACTATTTGCGAGACCTGCTTTGCCTTAGCCTATGGAGCATGTGGAGGTCGTCACACCGGTGACCCGGGTGAGTGACATGATTCAGCTAGGTCATGTGAGCAACTAGAGGCGCCTGAGTCCATCGTGTTAGTGGTATCGGTGACTGATAATGTTGAGGTGGTCAGTATGTTGGCGTCTGAGCCCAACCAGCCACTCGCCATTATGGAGCGTGAAGGTTCGGATGTTACAGTCTCTCACTCGCATGAGACCGTTGGGCAGGTTTCTGTGCGTGACAAGGTCAATGATATTCTCTTTCAGATAGAGATTCACAACTTGCTCAAACGTTTGGAGGCGGCTAGCCCTGTATCTGGCAAGGCAATTGTGGATGAGGCTCTCGGGAGCAAGAGAATGAAGAGTAGCACCACGAGAAAGGCGTCTGCAACTGCTTGATGGATGGTCACCGGTCTCTTGGGTTATCCTTTTGGTCTGATTTGTTTTCACAGATTTGGTGGTGCATGTGGTCTTCAACCGTTCTACTCTTGTTGAGGGTTTCTTTGTGATGTAGCAGTGTGAGGGTTGGTGGTTGTTCTATGTTGGGTATGTTTGTAGGGTTGATCACCTGTTTACGGGGTTGCATGCTCCGTGAGTAGTCCACATGTGGTTGGTTTGTACCGGTTTTCGCCCAGTTTTTCGTTGATTAACTGGGCAATTCTCTTCTGCTTAATTAATCGATGAGGCAAATATTTTGCCTCCATTTCAAAAAAAAGGTTCGCTCGAATGTCGTCCGTCTACTCATAGGGATCAATATGGATGTCCATGATTCTGCTATTGGTCATTGAATGAAAGGGGGTTTCTTCATGTCTATTTTTTACCGAACCTACTAGGTCACAAGCTTAAGGGAATCATGATCTGTTGAGTGTTATTGATGTAATAGTTATGAGAAAGTATTTATGAAATGGTTGAAGGAAATATGCCCTAGAGGCAATAATAAAGTTGTTATTTATATTTCCTTATATCATTATAAATGTTTATTATTCATGCTAGAATTGTACTAACCGGAAACTTAGTACATGTGTGAATACATAGACAAACAGAGTGTCACTAGTATGCCTCTACTTGACTAGCTCGTTAATCAAAGATGGTTAAGTTTCCTAGCCATGGACAAAGAGTTGTCATTTGATAAACAGGATCACATCATTAGAGAATGATGTGATTCACTTGACCCATTTGTTATCTTAGCACGATGATCGTTTAGTTTGTTGCTATTGCTTTCTCCATAACTTATACATGTTCCTAGGAGTATGGGATCATGCAACTCCTGAATACCGGAAGAACACTTTGTGTGCTACCAAACGTCACAACGTAACTAGATGATTATAAAGGTGCTCTACAGGTATCTCCGATGGTGTTTGTTGAGTTGGCATAGATCGAGATTAGGATTTGTCACTCTATCTATCGGAGAGGTATCTCTGGGCCCTCTCGGTAATGTACATCACTATGAGCCTTGCAAGCAATGTGACTAATGAGTTAGTTGTGGGATGATGCATGATGACCCACAAGTATAGGGGATCTATCGTAGTCCTTTCGATAAGTAAGAGTGTCGAACCCAACAAGGAGCAGAAGGAAATGATTAGCGGTTTCCAGCAAGGTATTCTCTGCAAGTACTGAAATAAGTGGTAACAGATAGTTTTGTGATAAGATAATTTGTAACGAGCAACAAGTAACAAAAATAAATAAGGTGCAGCAAGGTGGCCCAATCCTTTTTATAGCAAAGGACAAGCCTGGACAAACTCTTATATGATGTAAAGCACTCCCGAGGACACATGGGAATATCGTCAAGCTAGTTTTCATCACGTTCATATGATTCGCATTCGGTACTTTGATAATTTGGTATGTGGGTGGACCGGTGCTTGGGTGCTGCCCTTACTTGGACAAGCATCCCACTTATGATTAACCTCTATTGCAAGCATCCGCAACTACAACAAAAGTATTAAGGTAAACCTAACCATAGCATGAAACATATGGATCCAAATCAGCCCCTTACGAAGCAACGCATAAACTAGGGTTTAAGCTTCTGTCACTCTAGCAACCCATCATCTACTTATTACTTCCCAATGCCTTCCTCTAGGCCCAAATAATGGTGAAGTGTCATGTAGTCGACGTTCACATAACACCACTAGAGGAGAGACAACATACATCTCATCAAAATATCGAACGAATACCAAATTCACATGACTACTAATAGCAAGACTTCTCCCATGTCCTCAGGAACAAAAGTAACTACTCACAAAGCATAAACATGTTCATAATCAGAGGGGTATTAATATGCATATAGGATCTGAACATATGATCTTCCACCAATTAAACCAACTAGCATCAACTACAAGGAGTAATTAACACTACTAGCAACCTACTAGCACCAATCCCGGACTTGGAGACAAGAATTGGATACAAGAGATGAACTAGGGTTTTGAGATGAGATGGTGCTGATGAAGATGTTGATGGAGATTGCCCTCTCCCGATGAGAGGAGCGTTGGTGATGACGATGGCGATGATTTCCCCCTCCGGGAGGGAAGTTTCCCCGGCAGAACAGCTCCGCCAGAGCCCTAGATTGGTTCCGCCAAGGTTCCGCCTCGTGGCGGCGGAGTTTCGTCCGAGAAGATGGCTTATGATTTTTTTCCCATCGAAAGACTCCATATAGCAGAAGATGGCCACCGGAGGGCCACCAGGGGGCCCACGAGGTAGGGGGCGCGCCCAGGGGGTAGGGCGCGCCCCCACCCTCGTGGGAGGGTGTGGCCCCCTGGTGAAGTTCTTGCTCTCAGTATTTTTTATATATTTGGAAAACATCTTCCGTGAAGTTTCAGGACTTTTGGAGTTGTGCAGAATAGGTCTCTAATATTTGCTCCTTTTCCAGCCCGGAATCCCAGCTGCCGGTATTCTCCCTCTTTATGTAAACCTTGTAAAATAAGAGAGAATAGGCATAAGTATTGTGACATAATGTGTAATTACAGCCCATAATGCAATAAATATTGATATAAAAGCATGATGCAAAATGGACGTATCAACTCCCCCAAGCTTAGACCTCGCTTGTCCTCAAGCGAAAAGCCGAAATCGAAAAATATGTCCACATGTTTAGAGATGGAGGTGTCGATAAAAATAAAATACGGACATGAGGGCATCATGATCATTCTTAGAACATCAACTTATATAATTCTTTGTCATATAATCTCTAATGCTAGAGTAATAATTCAATCACAATATCAAGTATGAATCGTAAACTTCATTGAAAACTAACAAACTACAATCTCAGTCATTGAAGCAATTGCAATTTATCATAACATAGGAAAGAGTCAATGTATAAGAGCTTTTCAGCAAGTCCACATACTCAACTATCATATAGTCTTTCACAATTGCTGACACTCACGCAATACTTATGGGTATGGAGTTTTAATCGGACACAGAGAAAGATAGGGGCTTATAGTTTTGCCTCCCAACGTTTTACCTCAAGGGTAATGTCAACAGTAATAGTTCATGAAAACTCACATCCAATTAGCCATATATACCAGGATCTTTCCAACATATTGTGCTTGCCAAAGGATAAAATGTAAAAAGGAAGGGTGAAGATCACCATGACTCTTATGCAATGTAGGAGATAAAAGTAAAAGATAGGCCCTTCGCAGAGGGAAGCAGAGGTTGTCATGCGCTTTTATGGTTGGATGCACAAAATCTTAATGCGAAAGAACGTCACTTTATATTGCCACTTGTGATATGGACCTTTATTATGCAGTCTGTCGCTTTTATTACTTCCATATCACACGATCGTATAAAGCTTATTTCCTCCACACCAATCAATCATACATATTTAGAGAGCAATTTTTATTGCTTGCACCGATGACAACTTACTTGATGGATCTTACTCAATCCATAGGTAGATATGGTGGACTCTTATGGCAAGACTGGTTTAAGGGTATTTGGAAGCACAAGTAGTATCTCTACTTGGTGCAATGAATTTGGCTAGCATGAGGGGGAAAGGCAAGCTCATCATGTTGGAAGATCCAAGACAATATAATTTATCTCAGATGTAAGAAAACATAACCCATTACGTTGTCTTCCTTGTCCAATGTCAACTCTTTAGCATGTCATATTTTAATGAGTGCTCACAATCATAAAAGATGTCCAAGATAGTATATTTATATGTGAAGACCTCTCTTTCTTTATTACTTCCTATTAATTGTAACAATGACCAAAACTGTGTTTGTCAACCCTCAATAACTTTTATTCATCATACTCTTTCTATGTGAGCTCATTACTCTCCATAAGACTCATATGATCTCTTTGTTTCTTTTTATTTCTTTCTCTTTTCTTTTATTCCTTTAGGATCATGGCAAAATAATCAAGCCCTTGACTCAACACTAATCTTTATTACATAGCTCACGGACTCGATTACATAAAAGCAAAACTCACAGCTAGATCACACTAAGAACTTTTATTCTACTAGATCAAGATATTACCAAAAGGATCGAACTAGGGAAAACGATAAAGATAAAGTGATGGTGATACGATACCGGGGAACTCCCCCAAGCTTGGCAGTTGTCAAGTGGAGTGCCCATACCAGATACTCAATTCTTCTTTGTTGGTGGAGACGGTGGAGATTTTGTTGATGGCGTAGGCTTCTTTCGTAATTTGCGTTTGAGGACAGAATTTTGGTCCCTTAGGTCCTCGATCTCCTGTTCCAGGCTCAGTATATTTTTGCATAGTTCCTGCTTGTTTTCCTGCAAGAGGCGAAAAGGAATGAACTCGATCTTAGGTTTCTTTACTCTATCCGGGAGACTTGACTTTTTGAACTCCACATGCATGTCCCTAGGTTGAGGTAGTGGGACTTCATCTTCATCTGAGCTCGTCTCCTCCTTTCCCTTGGGTTCATAGTCTTCTTCTTCCTCCATAGTCCAACCACAATGCTCCACATCCCCATAGACCTCAGGATCTGCAAGGTAATCAGCCACATAGCTTTCTCCTTCCGAATCCTGGGACGACATGTTGCTCTGTCTGCAGCAGGACAGCTCAACACAAAGGCAAGAGATTTTTGCGTGATACGGGACTCAAAATCCCCGGGAGATTATATAATGAATTTTTACCGACCAAAATATGTGTCGTGTACGAAAACGGAGTCCGGAGAGCACACGAGGTGCCCACGAGGTAGGGGGCGCACCCAGTAGGGTAGGGCGCGCCCTCCACCCTCGTGGATCCCTCGTGTCCTTCCCGGACTGCTGCTTATTTTTCTATTTTTCTAAATATTCCAAAACGGAGAAATATTGCTTTAAAAACTGTTTTGGAGTCGGTTTACTTACCGTACCACATACCTATTCCTTTTCATAGGCTGAAACATTCCTGAAAGTGCCCCTTATGTATTCCTTCGGGGTTACAGTTTCAATAACATTGGTCTCAACATTTATGGGATTACCTGAGATATAGTGTTTGATTCTTTGACCTTACACCACCTTCGGATTCGTGCCTTCGAAGTTGTTGATTTTTATGGCACCGGAACAGTAGACCTCCTCGATAACGTAAGGACCTTCCCATTTAGAGAGAAGTTTTCCTGCAAAAAATCTTAAACGAGAGTTGTATAGCAATACATAATCACCTACATTAAACTCACGCTTTGTATCCTTTTTGTCATGCCATCTTTTAACTTTTTCTTTAAACAACTTGGCATTTTCGTAGGCTTGGGTTCTCCATTCATCAAGTGAGCTAATATCAAATAACCTCTTCTCACCGGCAAGTTTAAAATCATAATTAAGTTCTTTAATAGCCCAATAAGCCTTGTGTTCTAGTTCGAGAGGTAAGTGACATGCTTTTCCATAGACCATTTTATACGGAGACATACCCATAGGATTTTTATATGCAGTTCTATAGGCCCATAATGCATCATCAAGTTTCTTGGACCAATTCTTTCTAGACCTATTAACAGTCTTTTGCAAAATTAATTTGAGTTCTCTATTACTCAATTCTACTTGACCACTAGACTGAGGGTGATAAGGAGATGCAATTCTATGATTAACATCATATTTAGCAAGCATTTTACGGAAAGCACCATGAATAAAATGTGAACCACCATCAGTCATTAAATATCTAGGGACTCCAAATCTTGGAAAAATAACTTCTTTAAGCATTTTAATAGAAGTGTTATGATCAGCACTACTAGTTGGAATAGCTTCTACCCACTTAGTAACGTAATCAACAGCAACTAAAATATGTGTATAACCATTAGAGGAAGGAAAAGGTCCCATATAGTCAAAGCCCCAAACATCAAATGGTTCAATAACAAGTGAATAATTCATAGGCATTTCTTGACGTCTACTAATATTACCAATTCTTTGACATTCATCACAAGATAAGACAAACTTACGGGCATCCTTGAAGAGAGTAGGCCAATAAAAACCAGATTGCAGTACCTTATGTGCAGTTCTATCTCCAGCATGGTGTCCTCCATAAGCTTCGGAGTGACACTTGCGTAGGATCTGTTCCTGTTCATGCTCAGGTACACAACGTCTAATAACACCATCTACTCCTTCTTTATAAAGATGTGGGTCATCCCAAAAGTAATGCCTCAAATCATAGAAGAACTTTTTCTTTTGCTGGTATGTGAAACTAGGTGGTATAAACTTAGCAACAATGTAATTAGCATAATCAGCATACCATGGAGCAGTATGAGAAGCATTTATGACATTTAATTGCTCATCAGGAAAGCTATCATCAATAGGTAGTGGGTCATCAAGCACATTTTCTAACCTAGACAAGTTGTCTGCAACGGGGTTCTCAGCTCCTTTTCTATCAACAATATGCAAATCAAATTCTTGTAGCAAGAGAACCCATCTAATAAGTCTAGGTTTAGCATCTTTCTTTTCCATAAGATATTTAATAGCAGCATGATCAGTGTGAATAGTTACTTTAGAATCAACAATATAAGGTCTAAACTTATCACAAGCAAATACAACTGCTAAGAATTCTTTTTCAGTAGTAGCATAATTTCTTTGAGCATTGTCTAGAGTTTTACTAGCATATTGAATAACATTTAGTTTCTTATCAACTCTTTGTCCTAGAACAGCACCTACAACATAATCACTAGCATCACACATAATTTCAAAGGGTAAATTCCAATCAGGTGGCTGAACAATAGGTGCAGAGATCAATGCTTTCTTAAGTATTTCAAATGCTTCTACACAATCATCATCAAAAACAAATGGTATATCTTTTTGTAATAAATTAGTCAGAGGCCGAGAGATTTTTGAGAAGTCCTTAATGAACCTCCTATAAAAACCGGCATGACCAAGGAAACTTCTTATACCTTTGATGTCCTTGGGACATGGCATCTTTTCAATAGCATCAACCTTGGCTTTATCAACTTCAATACCTCTTTCAGAAACTTTATGCCCCAAGACAATACCTTCATTAACCATAAAGTGGCACTTTTCCCAATTCAAGACAAGATTAGTTTCTTCACATCTCTGCAAAACTCGATCAAGGTTGCTCAAGCAATCATCAAAAGAAGATCCATAGACGGAAAAGTCGTCCATGAAAACCTCACAAATCTTTTCACAAAAGTCAGAGAATATAGCCATCATGCATCTTTGAAAGGTAGCAGGTGCATTACATAAACCAAAAGGCATACGTCTATAAGCAAAAGTACCAAAAGGGCATGTAAAAGTAGTCTTTGATTGATCTTTGGCTGACACAGGTATTTGAGAGAAACCAGAATAACCATCTAGAAAGCAAAAATGTGTATGTTTGGATAATCTTTCTAGCATTTGATCGATAAAAGGTAAGGGGTAATGATCTTTTTAGTAGCCTTATTTAATTTGCGGAAATCAATTACCATCCTATAACCTGTAATAATTCTTTGAGGAATCAATTCATCTTTATCATTAGGAACAACAGTAATACCTCCCTTCTTAGGGACACAATGGACAGGGCTTACCCACTGACTATCAGCAACGGGATAAATTATACCTGCCTCAAGGAGCTTTAGTATCTCCTTTCTTACCACTTCTTTCATTTTAGGATTCAGCCGGCGTTGATGATCACGAACTGGTTTAGCATCTTCTTCCAAATTAATTTTATGTTGACATAGAGTGGGACTAATGCCCTTAAGATCATCAAGAGTATACCCAATAGCAGCACGGTGCTTCTTCAGAGTTTTCAATAATCTCTCTTCTTCATGCTCTGAAAGGTTAGCACTAATAATAACAGGATATATCTTTTTCTCATCAAGATAAGCATATTTAAGAGTATCAGGTAACGGTTTAAGCTCAAACACGGGATCACCCTTGGGTGGAGGAGGATCCCCTAGGATTTCAACAGGTAAATTGTTTTTCAGAATAGGTTCCTGTTTAAAGAATACTTCATCTAATTCCCTTCTTTCATTCATAAACATATCATTTTCATGGTCTAGCAAATATTGTTCTAAAGGATCACTAGGAGGTACGACAATAGAAGCAAGACCAATAATTTCATCCTTACTAGGTAATTCTTCTTCACGGTGTTGTCTACTAAATTTAGAAAAATTAAATTCATGAGTCATATCATCTAAACCGATAGTAACAACATCTCTTTTGCAATCTATGGTAGCATTAACAGTATTTAAGAAGGGTCTACCAAATATAATGGGACAAAAGCTATCTTGTGGGGAACCAAGAACAAGAAAATCAGCAGGATATTTAGTTTTCCCACACAAGACTTCAACATCTCTAACAATTCCCATTGGTGAAATAGTATCTCTATTGGCAAGTTTAATTGTGACATCAATATCTTCCATCTCAGCAGGTGCAATATCATGCATAACTTCTTTGTATAAGGAATAAGGTATTGCACTAGCACTAGCACCCATATCACATAAGCCATGATAACAATGATCTCCTATTTTAACAGAAATAACAGGCATGCCTACCACAGGTCTAGGTTTATCTTTATCACGGGGTTTAGCAATTCTAGCAGTTTCATTACAGAAATAAATAACATGCCCATCATATTATCAGACAAGAGATCTTTAACAATAGCAATATTAGGTTCAACTTTAACTTGCTCAGGAGGTGTATATGTTTTAATATTGCTTTTACGAACTACAGTTGAAGCTTTAGCATGATCCTTTATCCTAACAGGGAAAGGTGGTTTCTCAATGTAAGAAGTAGGAACAATAGGATCATTATAAGTGATAGTCTTTTCTTCAACTTTAATAGGTGCAGCTACTTTTAATTCTATGGGAGGATGATATTTAATCCACTTCTCCTTGGGGAGATCAACATAGGTAGCAAAAGATTCACAGAAAGAAGCTACTATCTCAGAGTCAAGTCCATATTTAGTGCTAAATTCACGAAAAATATCAGTATCCTTAAAAGATTTAACACAATCAAAACTAGGTGTCATACCTGACTCCTTACCATTGTCGAGGTCCCAATCTTCAGAGTTGCGTTTAATTCTTTCCAATAAATCCCATTTGAATTCAATAGTCTTCATCATAAAAGAGCCAGCACAAGAAGTATCAAGCATGGTGCGATTGTTACCAGAAAGCCGAGCATAAAATTTTTGAATAATCATTTCTCTTGAGAGCTCATGATTGGGGCATGAATATAACATTGATTTAAGCCTCCCCCAAGCTTGAGCCATGCTTTCTCCTTCGCGAGGCCAAAAATTATATATATAATTGCGATCACGATGAACAAGATGCATAGGATAAAACTTCTGATGAAATTCCAATTTCAATCATTTGTAATTCCAAGACCTCATATCATCACATAGCCTATACCATGTCGATGCATCTCCCCTCAAAGATAAGGGGAAGACCTTCTTCTTAACAACATCTCCGGGTACACCTGCAAGCTTAAATAATCCACAAACTTGCACATATATCAGATGTTCATCAGGATGTTTTGTTCCATCTCCTAGAAAAGGATTAGCTAGCAGTTTTTCTATCATACCCGAAGGAACTTCAAAGAAAGAATTTTCATTTTCAATAGGTTCAGTAGGTTGAGGAGCAACTCTTTGCTCTACTGGTTGGGGTGAAGATACCCCGAACAAGCCCCTCAGAGGGTTACCTTCCATGGTAACAAGTGACAGTAAATTTCAGCACAATATATACATTTTTCCTTACCAAATTCCACCTACCAAAGGCGCTTCACTCCCCGGCAACGGCGTCAGAAAAGAGTTTTGATGACCCACAAGTATAGGGGATCTATCTAGTCCTTTCGATAAGTAAGAGTGTCGAACCCAACGAGGAGCAGAAGGAAATGATTAGCGGTTTCCAGCAAGGTATTCTCTGCACATACTGAAATAAGTGGTAACAAATAGTTTTGTGATAAGATAATTTGTAATGAGCAACAAGTAACAAAAGTAAATAAGGTGCAGCAAGGTGGCCCAATCCTTTTTGTAGCAAAGGACAAGCCTGGACAAACTCATATATGACGTAAAGCGCTCCCGAGGACACATGGGAATATCATCAAGCTAGTTTTCATCACGTTCATATGATTCGCGTTCGGTACTTTGATAATTTGGTATGTGGGTGGACCGGTGCTTGGGTGCTGCCCTTACTTGGACAAGCATCCCACTTATGATTAACCTCTATTGCAAGCATCCGCAACTACAACAAAAGTATTAAGGTAAACCTAACCATAGCATGAAACATATGGATCCAAATCAGCCCCTTACGAAGCAACGCATAAACTAGGGTTCAAGCTTCTGTCACTCTAGCAACCCATCATCTACTTATTACTTCCCAGTGCCTTCCTCTAGGCCCAAATAATGGTGAAGTGGCATGTAGTCGATGTTCACATAACACCACTAGAGGAGAGACAACATACATCTCAACAAAATATCGAACGAATACCAAATTCACATGACTACTAATAGCAAGACTTCTCCCATGTCCTCAGGAACAAAAGTAACTACTCACAAAGCATAAACATGTCCATAATCAGAGGGGTATTAATATGCATATAGGATCTGAACATATGATCTTCCACCAATTAAACCAACTAGCATCAACTATAAGGAGTGATTAACACTACTAGCAACCTACTAGCACCAATCCCGGACTTGGAGACAAGAATTGGATACAAGAGATGAACTAGGGTTTTGAGATGAGATGGTGCTGATGAAGATGTTGATGGAGATTGCCCTCTCCCGACGAGAGGAGCATTGGTGATGACGATGGCGATGATTTTCCCCTCCGGGAGGGAAGTTTCCCTGGCAGAACAGCTCCGCTAGAGCCCTAGATTGGTTCGGCCAAGGTTTCGCCCCCTAGTGAAGTTCTTGCTCTCAATATTTTTTATATATTTGGAAAACATCTTCCGTGAAGTTTCAGGACTTTTGGAGTTGTGCAGAATAGGTCTCTAATATTTGCTCCTTTTCCAGCCTAGAATCCCAGCTGCCGGCATTCTCCCTTCTTTATGTAAACCTTGTAAAATAAGAGAGAATAGGCATAAGTATTGTGACATAATGTGTAATAATAGCCATAATGAAATAAATACTGATATAAAAGCATGATGCAAAATGGACGTATCAATGCATTACGGAATGAGTAAAGAGACTTGCCGGTAACGAGATTGAACTAGGTATTGAGATACCGACGATTGAATATCGGGCAAGTAACATACCGATGACAAAGGGAACAACATATGTTGTTATGTGGTTCGACCGATAAAGATCTTCGTAGAATATGTAGGAGCCAATATGGGCATCCAGGTTCCGCTATTGGTTATTGACCAGAGAGATGTCTCGGTCATGTCTACATAGTTCTCGAACCCGTAGGGTCCGCACGCTTAACGTTCGTTGATGATATAGTACTATATGAGTTATGTATGTTGGTGACCGAATGTTGTTCGGAGTCCCGGATAAGATCACGGACATGAAGAGGAACTTCAGAATGGTCTGGAGATAAAGATTGATATATGGGATAATAGTGTTTGGTCTCCTGAATGGTTCTGGAATTCACCGGAAGGGGTTCTGGATGTTTCCCGGAATGTTTGGGTACGAGAACACTTTATTTGGGCAAAAGGGGAAAGCCCACAAGGTTTTTGAAAAGAGTAGAAGGAAGTTTTGCGGAGTCCAGGGAAGGCTTTTGAAAAGAGCAAAAGGGGAAAGCCCAGGGATCCCCGGCGTCTGGTCCTGGAGTCCGAGAAGGACTCTTGCCTTTTAGGTGAAACCGACTTTGTGTAGGCTTTTACTCCAAGTTTCGACCCCAAGGCTCAACATATAAATAGAGGGGTAGGGCTAGCACCCAAGACACATCAAGAAACACCAAGCCATGTGCCGGCAACCCCGTCCCCTCTAGTTTATCCTCCGTCATAGTTTTCATAGTGTGCTACCTCTTGAGCACTGCGTTGGATTTCCCCGAAGAGGAAGGGATGATGTAGCAAAGTAGCGTAAGTATTTCCCTCAGTTTTTGAGAACCAAGGTATCAATCCAGTAGGAGGCTACGCTCGAGTCCCTCGTACCTACACAAAAACAATAGCTCAACGCAACCAATGCGCTTAGGTGTTGTCAATCCCTTCACGGTCACTTATGAAACTAAGATCTGATAGAGATGATAAATAATATTTTTTGGTATTTTTGGTATAGAGATGCAAAGTAAAATGTAAAAGAAAAGTAAAGCAAAGCAATAATAAAGTGATGGAGATTGATATGATGAGAAAGAGACCCGGGGGCCATAGGTTTCACTAGTGGCTTCTCTCAAGAGCATAAGTATTCTACGGTGGGTGAAAAAATTACTGTTGAGCAATTGACAGAATTGAGCATAGTTATGAGAATATCTAGGTATGATCATGTATATAGGCATCACATCTGAGACAAGTAGACTGAAACGATTCTGCATCTACTACTATTACTCCACTCATCGACCGCCATCCAGCATGCATCTAGAGTATTAAGTTAAAAACAGAGTAACGCCTTAAGCAAGATGACATGATGTAGAGGGATAGTTTCATGCAATATGATAAAAACCCATCTTGTTATCCTCGATGGCAACGATACAATACGTGCCTTGCTGCCCCTTCTGTCACTGGGAAAGGACACCGCAAGATCGAACCCAAATCTAAGCACTTCTCACATGGCAAGAATAACCAATCTAGTAGGCCAAACCAAACTGATAATTCGAAGAGACTTGCAAAGATAACCAATCATACATAAAAGAATTCAGAGAAGATTCAAATATTATTCATAGATAGACTTGATCATAAACCCACAATTCATCGGTCTCAACAAACACACCGCAAAAAGAAGATTACATCGAATAGATCTCCACGAGAGAGGAGGAGACCATTGTATTGAGATCCAGAAAGAGAGAAGAAGCCATCTAGCTACTAGCTATGGTAGGTCTGAAGTAAACTACTCACACTTCATCGGAGGGGCTTGGATGATGATGTAGAAGCCCTCCGTGATCGATGTCCCCTCCGACGGAGCTCCGGAACAGGCCCCAAGATGGGATCTCGTGGATACAGAAAGTTGCGGCGTTGGAATTAGGTTTTTGGCTCCGTATTTGATTGTTTGGGGGTACGTGGGTATATATAGGAGGAAGTAGTACGTCGGTGGAGCAACAGTGGGCCCATGAGGGTGGGGGGCGCGCCTGGGAGGGTAGGGCGCGCCCCCTACCTCGTGGCCTCCTGTTACGTGCCTTGACGTAGGGTCCAAGTCTCCTGAGTTGTATTTGGTGAGAAAATCACGTTCCCGAAGGTTTCATTCCGATTGGACTCCGTTTGATATTCCTTTTCTTCGAAACCCTAAAACAGGCAAAAAACAGCAATTCTGGGCTGGGCCTCCGGTTAATAGGTTAGTCCCAAAAATAATATAAAAGTGGATAATAAAGCCCAATAATGTCCAAAATAGTAGATAATATAGCATGGAGCAATCAAAAATTATAGATACGTTTGTGACGCCCTCGATTCAATTGTACACTAATCATACACGCAAATGTGTACGATCAAGATCAAGGACTCACGGGAAGATATCACAACACAACTCTAGACACAAATTAAAATAATACAAGCTTTATATTACAAGCTAGGGGCCTCGAGGGCTCGAATACATAAGCTCGAATACACAAGAGTCAGCGGAAGCAACAATATCTGAGAACAGACATGAGTTAGACTAGTTTGCCTTAAGAAGGCTAGCACAAAAGCAACAATGATCGAAAAGGCGGCCTCCTTCCTAGGAGCCTCCTAACTACTCCTAGTCATCTGCGGTCTTCATGTCGTAGTAAGCATTCTCCGGGTAGTAGTAGTCATCAGTGGCGTCGTCTGGCTCCTGGGATCCGTCATCTGGTCGCAACAATCGGGTATGGGGAAAAGGAGTAGCAAAGAAACCGTGAGTACTCATCCATAGTACTCGCAAGACTTACATCAGATCTAAAATAAGTATGCATCTGTATCAAAGGAATGGGTTGTATCTGTGGACTAAACTGCAGAATGCCAGAAGGGAAGGGGAAAGCCTAGCCTATCAAAGACTAGCATCTTCTGGAAACCACCATCTTGCAGCAACAGGAGAGAGTAGAGTAGCATAAAGTAAAGTAGCAGTAATGTTATCAACCTCGGCCAGAGATCCTTTCACGACTCCCTGCGAGTAAGCAATCCCAGAGCCATACTATCCAGTTATCATCTCATATCCAAGTCTCATCTCCAGGTATCATCTCAAGTATCCAGTTCTAGTTGTATCGATCGGGATACAACTCCAAGTGTCTGTTACCGTAGGACAGGCTATCGATAGATGTTTTCTTCCCTGCAGGGGTGCACCAACTTACCCACCACGCTCGATTAACTCCGGCCGGACACACTTTCCTGGGTCATGCCCGGCCTCGGCCAAACAATACGCCGCAACCCGACCTAGGCTTAATAGAGAGGCCAGCACGCCGGACTAAACCTATGCCCCCAGGGGTCATCAGCCATCTCCCTGGGAACTCTTGCACGTTGCGTGGGCGGTCGGTGAGCAGACCTAGCTACCTCCTTCAACAAGGCAGGTGCTTACGCACTCCAACCCGGCGCGTGCTGCTCAGTCGCTGACGTCTATTAAGCTTCGGCTGATGCATACGACGCAGAACGCCCATACTATGCCCACGTGATGGTTAGTGCTATCAGGCCAGAGGCCCCTCGGATCAAATATCCAAATCGTAGTGGATTGGGAATGCACGGTAACAAGCAGAGACTCACGAAAGATGTGACCCCGTTGCCCCGTCTCGAGTACTTGCGGCAAGGGCTAAGAATGCCCGGCCACGCCTCGTAAGTATCTCGCGGGCACCTTCCAGGTCAACCCGACTCCACATTACTCGCAATTAAGCTCGCGCGGGTACCGCTCACGGCCGACCCGTCTTTAATAACATGGCTTAGTGCAAAGTCATAGTAACCATAGTAACTGTGTGTCTAACACCAAGGGGAAAACCCGAGGAATCACCCCCGATGAATTCCACTAGATGTAATCATCAAGGTGAATGTAAGAGGAATCACCCCCGAGGTTCACACTTGAGGGGTTGCATGACAGAGTCGTATTGGAAGTGGTTAAGGAGGAAATCACCCTCGATGACCACGACCGAATGACTACACTACAGGGTTAACATCAGAAGTGTTGTAGAGGTCTCACCCTCGGTACTCTATAGTAACCTAGTAGTGTCGAACAACTAAGGGGAAAGTGATGTGCGGTGCCAGGGCCTGGTCTTCGATCCCGTTGATCGGGTCTTCAATGATGAAGCAGGGGCAACAAGGACAAGGTGGGGGTCACTAATGGATCACTAACCAACCTATACTAAGCAGTTTAGGATAAACAGGTAAGGTATAAAAGCAGGTAACAACAACAGGTGATGCATCGGAGTAGGATCATACAGAAAGCAGTAGCAGTTCTAATGCAAGCATGAGAGGGAAATAAATAGGCGATATCGGAATGCTCAAGGGGGGGTTTGCTTGCCTGGTTGCTCAGACAAGAAGGAGGGGTCGTCGGTGACGTAGTCGATCACAGTGGCAGCATCAGTCTCAGGGTCTACTGGAGAGAAGAGGGGGAAACAGTAAATATAAAGCAAACATAGCATCACAAAGCATAACGTGGCAATATGATGTGCCAGGTGTGACCTAACGTAAGGCTACACGAAAAAGGTGAAGAGGGAATTCAACCGGGAATGTATTCTCGGTTCCGGACCTGTGTTAGACAGATGACCGGAGGGGGAATGTTCCATGTTCAGCATGCTAGGGGCATGTGACAGATGAACGGACCACGTATTCGGATTTGTTGGATTTTTCTGAGCAATTTTCATGTAGAAAACATTTCCATCGGAGTTACGGTTTATTTTCTATGAATTTTCAAAGATTAAACCATATTTTGGATTTATTTATTAATAGAAAAGATAAAATGACATCAGCATGACGTGATGATGACGTCAGTAGTCAACAGAACGGCTGACCAGGTCAAACTGACCAGTGGGGCCACTGGGACCCACATGTCAGCCTCTGTTGGCTTAACAGTTGATTAACTAATCTAGCAGGATCAATTAGGGGTGTGGGCCCCAGGTGTCAGTGAGTGTTTTAGGTTAATCTAATTACTTTTATTAATAAAACGTTATTAGTATAAATAACAGAGGGGCCCCACATGTCAGAGGCTGGGGCTGCCCAGTCAGCATAGTTGACTGGTCAAACCAGTCAACAGGGGGTCAGTGGGTCCACTGGGGGCCACGGGTCAGTGACCTAGGTGGTGGCCTGGGGATGGCCCACACGGCGCCAGCTTAGCGGAGCTGCCGGAGTAGCTCCGGTGAGCTCGTGTGCGGCGGCCGAACACCGACGAGGTCGGAAAACGCCTACGGGTCACCATTTCGCGTGCCACTACTTGCGTTCAAAAGCTATGAGGGAGCCGCGTCGAGTGGTGGTGCTAGACTACGCCGGGGAGGCCGGAAACGTCACCGGCGTCGAGCTTGGCGGCGGTGGCTTTCGGGCGTGCGTGGAAACGACACTAGGAGGAACGGGGAGGCGCGCTAGTGGTGGCGTTGGACTCGGACGAGCTCCTGGAGCCTGATGCGAGGCTCAGCCGTGCGTTACAGTGGAGAAGGCCATGACGGCGAGCCCGTCGGCGGCGATGCATGCGGGTGCTAGCGGAGCAGCGGCTACGGCGCGTTCGCAGGCTGAAAGGAGGAGAGCAGGAGGCGGAGGAGCTCACCTAGCTGCACGCACGGCGGCCCTTGACGGCTTAGGAGCAGCAGGGGTGTTGGTGGAGCAACGGCGACGTCGCAGTGGCTGGAGATGGGGACGAGGACGAACGGTGGCTGTGGTGCCTCCCAGCTCCAGCTGAGGCCACCAGTCGACATAGTCGACCCCAGCGGAGGTCACCGACAAGGTCAGCGGGCGCGGGGCCGCCGGTGGCCGCGACAACGACGGAGGGCGGCGGCGACTGCTCTCGGGCCGCGTATCTGGAGGGAAAGAGGAGAGGAGGATCAGGCAGAGTGGGAGAGGGGAGTGGGTGGTGCAAGTGGAGACGGGAATCGCGGAGGCGAGGACGCGCAGGCCTTATCCCCTCGCCCGGGCGTCGCCGGCGAGGCGGGTCCGGCGGGGACGGCGCCTGTAGCGACTCGGGTCGGGGAATAGGAAGGGGGGAGGAGAGCGACCGGGGGAGGTGGGCTGCCTAGGATGGGGGGGTTGGGCCGGCCCTGGGGGGTTCGGTCCAGGGAGGGGGGAACTTCCCTCTCTCTTTCTTTTCCTTTTCCCTTGTCCTTTTTCTTTCTTTTTTTAGCTTTTCTGTTTTAGCCATTTTAGTCCACCTTCACATTTTGCAAAAATGTTGGTTCACCACCAATATTACCAGAAGAATACTTCACGCATGATGAACATTTTAGTTTTCATGTTTGAGTATTTTGAATTCCACACAAAATTTGAATTTGAATTCAACTGGAATTTGAAAGAGAGAGGAGACAAAGATGATCAGGCACTTGTTTAGCAAAATAATTAACTGAACCCTAGGGGTTACTGTAGCATCATTACACCGGGGTGTTACAACTCTTCTCCTCTAAAATAAATTCTCGTCCTGAGAATTAAGAGGTAGAAGGGAATAGGTTGGGGTACTCAGCACGGAGGTTATCCTTGCGTTCCCAAGTGGCTTCATCTTTAGAATGATTTGACCATTGCACCTTGAGGAACTTGGTAACCTTCTGGCGTGTTCGATGTTTAGCTTCTTCAAGAATGCAGATCGGATGCTCCTTGTATGTGAGTTCATCTTGAACTTCAATCAATTCTGGATCCACTTCACGTTCTGGATCCTTGAAGCATCTAAGAAGTTGCGACACGTGGAAGACATCATGAACATGAGAGAACTGAGGTGGCAACTCCAGTTGATAAGCCACCAGTCCACGACGGGCCAAAATGCGGAAGGGACCAATGTAGCGCGGAGCTAGCTTGCCCTTGACTCTGAACCGATGAGTGCCTCTCAAAGGAGTGATATGCGGATAAGCTTGTTCACCAGCTTGACAAGTTGAACCCCAGTGTTTCCGGTCATAGTTGCTCTTCTGGCGGGACTGGGCCGCCTTGAGATTATCCCAGACAATGCGAACCTGCTCTTCAGCTTGTTGAATAATGTCTGGACCAATGAGCGTCCGTTCCCCAGTTTCTGACCAATTCAGAGGGGTTCGGCACTTACGTCCATAGAGCACTTCAAATGGTGCCATTTTCAAGCTGGCTTGATAGCTGTTGTTATAAGAGAACTCCGCATAAGGGATAGATTCTTCCCACTTCTTACCGAAAGAAATAACACAAGCTCGAAGCATGTCTTCAAGAATTTGATTAACTCGCTCGACTTGGCCTTGGGATTGGGGATAATAAGCAGTGCTCCAGGTAATATGAGTTACCATTGCCTCTTGGAAACTATCCCAGAACTTTGAAGTGAATATACTGCCACGGTCTGAACTGATCTCCTTCGGAATGCCATGGAGTGACACAATTCGGGAGATATACAAGTTTGCTAATTGACTAGCAGTGATGGTCTCCTTGACTGGCAGAAAGTGAGCAACCTTTGAGAATTGGTCGATGACGACAAAGATAGCATCATTACCTTTCTGAGACTTGGGAAGGCCTGTGACAAAGTCCATCTGAATCTTATCCCACTTCCATTCAGGAATTGGAAGCGGTTGTAGAAGTCCAGCCGGTTTCTAATGTTCTGCTTTGACGTGACGACAAACGTCACATTCTTCAATATATCGAGCAATGTCTTGCTTCATATTAGACCACCAGTACTTCTGATGGATGTCTAGATACATCTTGGTACTTCCCGGGTGAATAGAGAGAGGGGTGTCATGCGCTTCTTTGATCACCTTCTCTGTCATAAGCTCAAATCAGGGTACGACAATGCGATCTCTGAAGTATAAGGTCCCATCTTCAGCAAGCAAGAAATCTCGGGATTTCTCTAAGGTAAGATCCTTTTTCATCAAATCCACGTGAGCATCTTTGGCTTGAGAAGACTTAATTGCTTTCAGCAGAGTGGGTTCCAGGACAAGGTTATTCAGAGAACCTTGTGGAACTTGTTGAAGGTTCAGCTTGCACAGCTCTTCATAAAGGCGGGGTTGGGCTTTGAAGACCATGTGATTGTTGTAATAAGACTTACGGCTCAGGGCATCGGCCATAACATTAGCCTTGCCAGGTGTATAAGATATACCGCAGTTGTAGTCAGCAATAGCTTCCATCCATCGCTGCTGACGGAGGTTCGGATCTGGCTGAGTAAACAGGTACTTCAGACTCTGATGATCGGTGAAGATCTCGCAACGATTACTGAGAAGGTACTGTCGCCATAGCTTCAGTGCATAGATAACCGCAGCAAGCTCAAGGTCATGAACTGGGTAGTTCTCTTCATGGGAACGCACTTGACGAGAGGCATAAGCAATCACTCTACACTCTTGCATTAGGACACAGCCTAATCCTTGACGTGAAGTGTCGCAATAGATGACAAAGTCCTTGCGAGAATCAGGGGGAGCAAGCACTGGGGAAGATGTCAGCTTGTCTTTAAGTGCCTCTAAACTTTCCTGACATTTGTCTGTCCAATCGAACTTAACGCCTTTGTGAAGCAGATTGGTCATTGGCTTGGCAATCTTGGAGAAGTTCTCAACAAAGCGACAACAATAGCTGGCAAGACCGAGAAAGCTTCTGACTTGCTTGACAGTCTTTGGAGGGGTCTAGTCAAGAATAGCCTGAACGCGCTCTGGGTTGACGACAATACCATCCTTGGAGATGACATGACCAAGGTAGGTGACTTCGAGAAGCCAGAATTTGCACTTGGAATACTTGGCATAAAGTTGATGTTCTCG
Organism: Triticum aestivum; assembly: GCF_018294505.1. Classification (NCBI taxonomy): domain Eukaryota; kingdom Viridiplantae; phylum Streptophyta; class Magnoliopsida; order Poales; family Poaceae; genus Triticum; species Triticum aestivum. The sequence goes on from NC_057809.1 coordinate 86,881,231, forward strand.
AAGCTTCTCTAGAACAAGTCGAAGATGTTCAGCATGTTCTTCTTTGTTCTTCGAATATACTAGAATATCATCCAGATAGACTACCACGAACTTGTCGAGGTAATCCATGAATATGTAGTTCATCAGACGAGAGAAAGTGGCTGGAGCATTGGTCGAGCCAAAAGACATGACGGTGTACTCGTAAGAACCATAACGAGTGACAAATGTGGCCTTTGGAATATCCTCTTCATGAACACGGATCTGGTGGTAACCCAACCTCAAGTCGAGTTTAGAGAATATTGATGAACCAACCAGTTGATCATACAGATCATTGATCCGAGGAAGCGGATATTTGTTCTGAATTGTAGCTTGGTTGATAGGACGATAGTCTTGGACCAAACAGTTCGTTCCATCCTTCTTCTTTACAAAGAGAGAAGGTGCTCCCCAAGCTGAGGAACTTGGACGAATGAAACCACTGCAAAGAGATTTGTCGATTTCCTCCTTAAGTTCAAGGAGTTCATGAGGCGGCATCTTGTAGGGTCATTTGGCAATAGGAATGGTGCGTGGTTTCAAATCAATGACGAACTCGACAGCCCGGGCAGGGGGTATTCCTGGAAGTTCTTCTGGAAAGACATCTAGGAAGTCGCGAACAACTGTAATATTTTCAATTCCCTCAAGAGGTGCTGCGTTCAATGCATTCAAGACATAAAGTTGTGCTTCAGCGTTTTGAACAAGTTGAGCATGGTAGCTTACTATCTCACCGGAAGGATGTAGGAGGTGAACGACTTTGGTGGCACAAACGATGGAGGCAGTATGTGCTTTCAACCATTCCATTCCCAGAATGAGGTCAATGTTGGAAGACTCCAGAATAATGGGAGAAACATGAAATTCCAACCCATCAATTTCAATGGGGACGTCGCGGCCAATCATGGTAGTTCGACACTGACCAGCAGGGGTGCGTACCACTATCGGGGTGTTCATGGGCTCGCATCGAATGTCGTGTGCATATGCAAAATTTTCTGACATGAATGAATGTGATGCTCCTGAATCAAATAAAACAGATGCTGGTACTGAATTAACAAGGAGAGTACCCATCACAGTAGCAGGCTGGTCTTGAGCTTCATTCAGATCAACATGATTAGCCTGACCACGACCATACTGTCTGGCATTGTTGTTGTGGGGCTAGTTGTTATGGCCAGTTGAAGGCAAAGCCAGCTGGTTCTGATTCTGAGGGTAGTTCCTGGAACGATGGCTCGGAAGGCCACACTTGAAGCACAAACCATCATTGGGATTGTGACCAGAAGCTTGGGGTGGTACAATCCGAAGGGGCTGCCTCTGCGGTGGAGGAGGCAGACGAGGTGCGGCATAGGACTATCTTGGTGCAGGTGCAGTTGGACGATACATGTTGTGGGGAATCCATATCCGACACTGAAGGAAATATGCCCTAGAGGCAATAATAATGTTATTATTTTATTTCCTTATATCATGATAAATGTTTATTATTCATGCTAGAATTGTATTATCCGGAAACATAATACTTGTGTGAATACATAGACAAACCAAACGTCACTAGTATGCCTCTACTTGACTAGCTCGTTAATCGAAGATGGTTATGTTTCCTAACCATAGACATGTGTTGTCATTTGATTAATGGGATCACATCATTAGGAGAATGATGTGATTGACATGACCCATTCCATTAGCTTAGCACCCGATCGTTTAGTATGTTGCTATTGCTTTCTTCATGACTTATACATGTTCCTATGACTATGAGATTATGTAACTCCCATTTACCGGAGGAACACTTTGTGTTCTACCAAACGTCACAACGTAACTAGGTGATTATAAAGGAGCTCTACAGGTGTATCCAAAGGTGAATGCTGGGTTGGCGTATTTCGAGATTAGGATTTGTCACTCCGATTGTCGGAGAGGTATCTCTGGGCCCTCTCGGTAATGCACATCACATAAGCCTTGCAAGCATTACAACTAATGAGTTAGTTGCGAGATGGTGTATTACGAAACGAGTAAAGAGACTTGCCGGTAACGAGATTGAACTACGTATTGAGATACCGATGATCGAATCTCGGGCAAGTAACATACCGATGACAAAGGGAACAATGTATGTTGTTATGCGGTCTGACCGATAAAGATCTTTGTAGAATATGTAGGAGCCAATATGAGCATCCAGGTTCCGCTATTGGTTATTGACCGGAGACGTTTCTCGGTCATGTCTACATTGTTCTCGAACCCGTAGGGTCTGCACGCTTAAGGTTTCGATGACAGTTATATTATGAGTTTATGAGTTTTGATGTACCGAAGTTAGTTCGGAGTCCCGGATGTGATCATGGACATGACGAGGAGTCTCGAAATGGTCGAGACATAAGGATTGATATATTGGACGGCTATATTCGGACACCGGAAGTGTTCCGGGTGATTTCAGAGAAAACCGAAGAGCCGAAGGGTTACCGGAACTCCCCGGGAGAAGTAATGGGCCATATGGGCCTTAGTGGAGAGAGAGCGGGGCAGCCAAAGATGGGCCGCGCGCCTCCTCCCCCCCAGGTCCGAATTGGACTAGGAGAGGGGAGGCGGTGCCCCCCTTTCCTTCTCCCTCCCCACTTCTTTCCGCCTCCTAGTAGGAGTCCTACTCCTACTAGGAGGAGGACTCCTCCTTGGCGCACCATAGGGGCCAGCCGGCCTGCTCCCCTTGCTCCTTTATATACGGGGGCAGGGGGCACCCCTAGATACACAAGTTGATCCACATGATCATATTCTTAGCCCTATGCGGTGCCCCCTTCCACCATAATCCTCGATAATATTGTAGCGGTGCTTAGGCGAAGCCCTGCGACGGTAGTACATCAAGATCGTCACCACACCGTCGTGCTGACGGAACTCTTCCCCGAAACTTTGCTGGATCGGAGTCCGGGGATCGTCATCGAGCTGAACGTGTGCTAAAACTCGGAGGTGTCGTAGTTTCGGTGCTTGATCGGTTGGGCCGTGAAGACGTACGACTACATCAACCGCGTTGTGCTAACGCTTCCGCTGTCGATCTACAAGGGTACGTAGATCACACTCTCCCCTCTCGTTGCTATGCATCACCATGATCTTGCGTGTGCGTAGGAATTTTTTTGAAATTACTACGTTCCCCAACAGTGGCATCCAAGCCTAGGTTTTATGTGTTGATGTTATATGCACGAGTAGAACACAAGTGAGTTGTGGGCGATATAAGTCATACTGCTTACCAGCATGTCATACTTTGGTTCGGCGGTATTGTTGGACGAAGCGGCCCGGACCGACATTACGCGTACGCTTACGCGAGACCGGTTCTCCCAACGTGCTTTGCACAAAGGTGGCTAGCGGGTGACAGTTTCTCCAACTTTAGTTGAACCGAGTGTGGCTATGCCCGGTCCTTGCGAAGGTTAAAACACCACCAACTTGACAAACTATCGTTGTGGTTTTGATGCCTAGGTAAGATTGGTTCTTACTTCAGCCCGTAGCAGCCACGTAAAACTTGCAACAACAAAGTAGAGGACGTCTAACTTGTTTTTGTAGGGCATGTTGTGATGTGATATGGTCAAGACATGATGCTAAATTTTATTATATGAGATGATCATGTTTTGTAACCAAGTTATCGGCAACTGGCAGGAGCCATATGGTAGTCGCTTTATTGTATGCAATGCAATTGTGCTGTAATGCTTTACTTTATCACTAAGCGGTAGCGATAGTCGTGGAAGCATAAGATTGGTGAGACGACAACGATGCTACGATGGTGATCAAGGTGTCGCGCCAGTGACGATGGTGATCACGCCGGTGCTTCGAAGATGGAGATCACAAGCACAAGATGATGATGGCCATATCATATCACTTATATTGATTGCATGTGATGTTTATCTTTTATGCATCTTATCTTGCTTTGATTGACGGTAGCATTTTAAGATGATCTCTCACTAATTATCAAGAAGTGTTCTCCCTGAGTATGCACCATTGCAAAAGTTCTTCGTGCTGAGACACCACGTGATGATCGGGTGTGATAGGCTCTACGTTCAAATACAACGGGTGCAAAACAGTTGCACACGCAGAATACTCAGGTTATACTTGACGAGCCAAGCATATACAGATATGGCCTCGGAACACAGAGACTGAAAGGTCGAGCGTGAATCATATAGTAGATATGATTAACATAGCGATGTTCACCAGTGAAACTACTCCATCTCACGTGATGATCGTACATGGTTTAGTTGATTTGGATCACGTAATCACTTAGAAGATTAGAGGGATGTCTATCTAAGTGGGAGTTCCTTAGTAATATGATTAATTGAACCTAAATTTATCATGAACTTAGTACCTGATAGTATCTTGCTTGTTTATGTTTGATAGTAGATAGATGGCCCGTGCTGTTGTTCCGTTGAATTTTAATGCGTTCCTTGAGAAAGCAAAGTTGAAAGATGATGGTAGCAATTACACAGACTGGGTCTGTAACTTGAGGATTATCCTCATTGCTGCACAGAAGAATTACGTCCTGGAAGCACCGCTGGGTGCCAGGCCTACTGCTGGAGCAACACCAGATGTTATGAATGTCTGGCAGAGCAAAGCTGATGACTACTCGATAGTTCAGTGTGCCATGCTTTACGGCTTAGAATCGGGATTTCAACGACGTTTTGAACGTCATGGAGCATATGAGATGTTCCAGGAGTTGAAGTTAATATTTCAAGAAAATGCCCGGATTGAGAGATATGAAGTCTCCAATAAGTTCTATAGCTGCAAGATGGAGGAGAACAGTTCTGTCAGTGAGCATATACTCAAAATGTCTGGGTATAATAATCACTTGATTCAATTGGGAGTTAATCTTCCAGATGATTGTGTCATTGACAGAATTCTCCAATCACTGCCACCAAGCTACAAGAGCTTCGTGATGAACTATAATATGCAAGGGATGAATAAAACTATTCCCGAGCTCTTCGCAATGCTGAAAGTTGCGGAGGTAGAAATCAAGAAGGAGCATCAAGTGTTGATGGTCAACAAGACCACTAGTTTCAAGAAAAAGGGCAAAGGGAAGAAGAAGGGGAACTTCAAAAAGACCAGCAAGCAAGTTTCTACTCAAGAGAAGAAACCCAAACCTGGACGTAAGCCTGAAACTGAGTGCTTCTACTGCAAGCAGACTGGTCACTGGAAGCGGAACTGCCCCAAGTATTTGGCGGATAAGAAGGATGGCAAGGTGAACAAAGGTATATGTGATATACATGTTATTGATGTGTACCTTACTAATGCTCGCAGTAGCACCTGGGTATTTGATACTGGTTCTGTTCCTAATATTTGCAACTCGAAACAGGGACTACGGATTAAGCAAAGATTGGCTAAGGACAAGGTGACGATGCGCGTTGGAAATGGTTCCAAAGTCGATGTGATCACAGTCGGCACGCTACCTCTACATCTACCTTCGGGATTAGTATTAGACCTAAATAATTGTTATTTAGTGCCAGCGTTAAGCATGAACATTATATCTGGATCTTGTTTGATGCGAGACGGTTATTCATTTAAATCAGAGAATAATGGTTGTTCTATTTATATGAGTAATATCTTTTATGGTCATGCACCCTTAAAGAGTGGTCTATTCTTATTAAATCTTGATAGTAGTGACACACATATTCATAATGTTGAAGCCAAAATATGCAGAGTTGATAATGATAGTGCAACTTATTTGTCGCACTGCCATTTGGGTCATATCGGTGTAAAGCGCATGAAGAAACTCCATACTGATGGGCTTTTGGAACCACTTGATTATGAATCACTTGGTACTTGCGAACCGTGCCTTATGGGTAAGATGACAAAAACACCATTCTCCGGTACTATGGAGAGAGCAACAGATTTGTTGGAAATCATACATACAGATGTATGTGGTCCGATGAATGTTGAGGCTTGTGGCGGATATCGTTATTTTCTCACCTTCACAGATGACTTAAGCAGATATGGGTATATCTACTTAATGAAACATAAGTCTGAAACGTTTGAAAAGTTCAAAGAATTTCAGAGTGAAGTTGAAAATCATCGTAACAAGAAAATAAAATTCCTATGATCTGATCGTGGAGGAGAATATTTGAGTTACGAGTTTGGTATACATTTGAAACAATGCGGAATAGTTTCGCAACTCACGCCACCCGGAACACCACAACGTAATGGTGTGCCCGAACGTCGTAATCGTACTTTATTAGATATGGTACGATCTATGATGTCTCTTACTGATTTACCGCTATCATTTTGGGGATATGCTCTAGAGACGGCCGCATTCACGTTAAATAGGGCATCATCAAAATCCGTTGAGATGATGCCTTATTAACTGTGGTTTGACAAGAAACCAAAGTTGTCATTTCTGAAAGTTTGGGGCTGCGATGCTTATGTGAAAAAGCTTCAACCTGATAAGCTCGAACCCAAATCTGAGAAATGTGTCTTCATAGGATATCCAAAGGAAACTATTGGATACACCTTCTATCACAGATCCGAAGGCAAGACTTTTGTTGCTAAATCCGGAAACTTTCTAGAGAAGGAGTTTCTCTCAAAAGAAGTGAGTGGGAGGAAAGTAGAACTTGACAAGATAACTGTACATGCTCCCTTATTGGAAAGTAGTACATCACAGAAACCAGTTTCTATGACACCTACATCAATGAGTGAGGAAGCTAATGATACTGATCATGAAACTTCAGAACAAGATACTACTGAAACTCATAGATCAACCAGAGTAAGATCCGCACCAGAGTGGTACGGTAATCCTGTTCTGGAAGTCATGCTACTAGATCTTGATGAATCTACGAACTATGAATAAGCGATGGTGAGCCCAAATTCCGCAAAATGGCTTGAAGCCATGAAATCTGAGATGGGATCCATGTATGAGAACAAAGTATGGACTTTGGTTGACTTGCCCAATGATTGGCAAGCAATTGAGAATAAATGGATCTTCAAGAAGAAGACTGACGCTGACGGTAATATTACTGTCTACAAAGCTCTACTTGTCGGAAAAGGTTTTGACAAGTTCAAGGGATTGACTACGATGAGACCTTATCACCCATAGCGATGCTTAAGTCTGTCCGAATCATGTTAGCAATTGCCACATTTTATGATTATGAAATTTGGCAAATGGATGTCAAAACTGCATTCCTGAATGGATTTTTGCAAGAAGAGTTGTATATGATGCAGGCGGAAAGTTTTGTCGATCCAAAGGGAGCTAACAAAGTGTGCAAGCTCCAGCGATCCATTTATGGACTGGTGCAAGCCTCTCGGAGTTGGAATAAACGCTTTGATAGTGTGATCAAAGAATTTGGTTTTATACAGACTTTTGGAGAAGCCTGTATTTACAAGAAAGTGAGTGGGAGCTCTGTAGCATTTCTGATATTATATGTAGATGACATATTACTAATCGGAAATGATATAGAATTTCTGGATAGCATAAAAGGATACTTGAATAAAAGTTTTTCAATGAAAGACCTTGGTGAAGCTGCCTACATATTGGGCATCAAGATCTATAGAGATAGATCGAGACACTTAATTGGACTTTCACAAAGCACATACCTTGACAAAGTTTTGAAGAAGTTCTAAATGGATCAAGCAAAGAAAGGATTCTTGACTGTGTTACAAGGTGTGAAATTGAGTAAGACTCAAAGTCCGACCAATGCAGAAGATAGAGAGAAAATGAAAGACGTTCCCTATGCTTCAGCCATAGGCTCTATCATGTATGCAATGTTGTGTACCAGACCTGATGTGTATCTTGCTATAAGTCTAGCAGGGAGGTACCAAAGTAATCCAGGAGTGGATCACTGGACAGCGGTCAAGAACATCCTGAAATACCTGAAAAGGACTAAGGATATGTTTCTCATATATGGAGGTGACAAAGAGCTCATCGTAAATGGTTATGTTGATGCAAGATTTGACACTGATCCGGACGATTCTAATTCGCAAACCGGATACGTGTTTACATTAAACGGTGGAGCTGTTAGTTGGTGTAGTTCTAAACAAAGCGTTGTGGCGGGATCTACATGTGAAGCGGAGTACATAGTTGCTTCGGAAGCAGCAAACGAAGGAGTCTGGATGAAGGAGTTCATATCCGATCTAGGTGTCATACCTAGTGCATCGGGTCCAATGAAAATCTTTTGTGACAATACTGGTGCAATTGCCTTGGCAAAGGAATCCAGATTTCACAAGAGAACCAAGCACATCAAGAGACGCTTCAATTCCATCCAGGATCTAGTCCAGGTGGGAGACATAGAGATTTGCAAGATACATATGGATCTGAATGTAGCGGACCCGTTGACTAAGCCTCTTCCACGAGCAAAACATGATCAGCACCAAAGCTCCATGGGTGTTAGAATCATTACTGTGTAATCTAGATTATTGACTCTAGTGCAAGTGGGAGACTGAAGGAAATATGCCCTAGAGGCAATAATAATGTTATTATTTTATTTCCTTATATCATGATAAATGTTTATTATTCATGCTAGAATTGTATTATCCGGAAACATAATACTTGTGTGAATACATAGACAAACCAAACGTCACTAGTATGCCTCTACTTGACTAGCTCGTTAATCGAAGATGGTTATGTTTCCTAACCATAGACATGTGTTGTCATTTGATTAATGGGATCACATCATTAGGAGAATGATGTGATTGACATGACACATTCCATTAGCTTAGCACCTGATCGTTTAGTATGTTGCTATTGCTTTCTTCATGACTTATACATGTTCCTATGACTATGAGATTATGCAACCCCCATTTACCGAAGGAACACTTTGTGTGCTACCAAACATCACAACGTAACTGGGTGATTATAAAGGAGCTCTACAGGTGTCTCCAAAGGTGAATGCTGGGTTGGCGTATTTCGAGATTAGGATTTGTTACTCCGATTGTCGGAGAGGTATCTCTGGGCCCTCTCGGTAATGCACATCACATAAGCCTTGCAAGCATTACAACTAATGAGTTAGTTGCGAGATGATGTATTACGAAATGAGTAAAGAGACTTGCCGGTAACGAGATTGAACTAGGTATTGAGATACCGACAATCGAATCTCGGGCAAGTAACATATCGATGACAAAGGGAACAACGTATGTTGTTATGCGGTCTGACCGATAAAGATCTTCGTAGAATATGTAGGAGCCAATATGAGCATCCAGGTTCCGCTATTGGTTATTGACCGGAGACGTGTCTCGGTCATGTCTACATTGTTCTCGAACCCGTAGGGTCCGCACGCTTAAGGTTTCGATGACAGTTATATTATGAGTTTATGAGTTTTGATGTACCGAAGTTAGTTCGGAGTCCCGGATGTGATCACGGACATGACGAGGAGTCCCGAAATGGTCGAGACATAAAGATTGATATATTGGACGGCTATATTCGGACACCGTAAGTGTTCCGAGTGATTTCAGAGAAAACCGGAGAGCGGGAGGGTTACCGGAACCCCCCCCCCCCCCGGGAGAAGTAATGGGCCATATGGGCCTTAGTAGAGAGAGAGGGGGGCAGCCAAAGGTGGGCCGCGCGCCTCCTCCCCCCTGGTCCGAATTGGACTAGGAGAGGGGATGCGGCGCCCCCCTTCCCTTCTCCCTCCCCACTTCTTTCCCCCTCCTAGTAGGAGTCCTACTCCTACTAGGAGGTGGACTCCTCCTTGGCGCGCCATAGGGGCCGGCCGGCCTCCTCCCCTTGCTCCTTTATATACGGGGGCAGGGGGCACCCCTAGACACACAAGTTGATCCACGTGATCATATTCTTAGCCCTGTGCGGTGCCCCTTCCACCATAATCCTCGATAATATTGTAGCGGTGCTTAGGCGAAGCCCTACGGCGGTAGTACATCAAGATCGTCACGATGCCGTCGTGCTGACGGAACTCTTCCCCGACACTTTTCTGGATCGGAGTCCGGGGATCGTCATCGAGCTGAACGTGTGCTAAAACTCGGAGGTGCCGTAGTTTCGGTGCTTGATCGGTCAGGCCGTGAAGACGTACGACTACATCAACCGCGTTGTGCTAACGCTTCCGCTGTCGGTCTACAAGGGTACGTAGATCACACTCTCCCCTCTCGTTGCTATGCATCACCATGATCTTGCGTGTGCGTAGGAAATTTTTTGAAATTACTATGTTCCCCAACAGATGCTTCTACGCTGACGGGCCCGAAGATGAGCCAGCATCACGGCTGCGCCTAAGGGTTCCCTGGTGTTCCTAAAGACCAGTCTCAACCTGAATAGCCTTCTTCACCAAGGTGGCGAAGTCAGCAAAGTCATGAGCGAGTAGTGCTAGCTTAATATCAGGGTGAAGTCCATCACGGAACTTTTCTTGCCTACGAGCATCAGTTGCAATGTCTTCTTCAGCATAACGAGACAAGTCCAGAAATTCCCGGTGATAAGCATCTACAGTATTGTTGCCTTGGGTGAGGTTGCGGAAATCTCGCTTCTTCCTATCCATGATTCCCTGAGGAATGAAGCGGGCACGGAAGGCAGCTTGGAAATCCGTCCAAGTGATGACCGTTCCAGCAGGTAGGGTACGCCTATGGCTGTCCCACCATTGAGCAGCGGGACCCTTCAGAAAGAAAGATGCAAAGGTGACATAGCTAGCAGGGGCCACACTAGCAGACTCCATTTCATATGTGATGTCGCGGAGCCAGTCATCAGCATCAAGGGGTTGAGTTGAGCTGCGGTAAATAGTTGGGTTGAGACGCATGAAGTCCTGCAGAGTTCCTGGGGTTGGCTGTTGATTCATGTTTGGACGAGGAAACTGAGCCATAATTCCTTCCATGAATTGGCGATTCAGCTCAAACTGTTGCATCATTCCAGCAAAGAATTCGGGCGGTGGTGGATCGTTGGCCCCACGGCCACGACCAGTGGGTCTAACCATCCTGCTAACAAGTAATAGGGGGTAGTTCAGCATTGAGCATTTGTCAAAACAAGGATCATTCATGATGAAACATGCATAATGAAAGAGGTACGATGGATACCACTTTGTTGTCATCACGACGGTGTGTGTACTATCCAGAACACTATTCTAAGGAAAACTATGGCTTATCCAGATTTGGGGTGGATGTGGTCACGGGATCCTAATGTTAGAGTTAGTAAAACCATTTTAACCCGAATAGAAGAGAGATCAGAGTCCCAGAGTATAGACGAGGAATAAAAGATCCTAATACCACCCAATGGCGACGTGGGCCCGTAAGCCACACAACCATGTTAGTAAAGATTTTGTAGTCACTAGACTCGACTTCGGCCAAGGAGTTGGAAAGGGGGCTACTTACAGGCAGTCGGCTCTGATACCAACTTGTGATGCCCTAGATTCAATCGCACACTAATCATACACGCAAATGTGTACGATCAAGATCAAGGACTCACGGGAAGATATCACAACACAACTCTAGACACAAATTAAAATAATACAAGCTTTATATTACAAGCCAGGGGCCTCGAGGGCTCGAATACGTAAGCTCGAATACACAAGAGTCAGCGGAAGCAACAATATCTGAGAATAGACATGAGTTAGACAAGTTTGCCTTAAGAAGGCTAGCACAAAAGCAACAACGATCGAAAAGGCAAGGCCTCCTTCCGGGAAGCCTCCTAACTACTCCTAGTCATCTCCGGTCTTCATGTAGTAGTAAGCATTCTCCGGGTAGTAGTAGTCATCAGTGGCGTCGTCTGGCTCCTGGGATCCGTCATCTGGTCGCAACAATCGGTTATGGGGAAAAAGGAGTAGCAAAGCAACCGTGAGTACTCAACCAAAGTACTCGCAAGACTTACATCAGATCTAAACTAAGTATGCATCTGTATCAAAGGAATGGGTTGTATCTGTGGACTAAACTACAGAATGCCAGAAGGGAAGGGGAAAGCCTACCCTATCGAAGACTAGCATCTTCTGGAAACCACCATCTTGCAGAAACAGGAGGGAGTAGAGTAGCATAAAGTAAAGTAGCAGTAATGTTATCAACCTCGGCCAGAGATCCTTTCTCGACTCCCTGCGAGAAAGCAATCCCAGAGCCATACTATCTAGTTATCATCTCATATCCAAGTCTCATCTCCAGGTCTCATCTCAAGTATCCAGTTCTAGTTGTATCGATCGGGATACAACTCCAAGTGTCCGTTACCGTAGGACAGGCTATCGATAGATGTTTTCTTCCCTGCAGGGGTGCACCAACTTACCCATCACGCTCGATTAACTCCGACCGGACACACTTTCCTGGGTCATGCCCGGCCTCGGCCAAACAATACGCCGCAACCCGACCTAGGCTTAATAGAGAGGCCAGCACGCCGGACTAAACCTATGCCCCCAGGGTTCATGGGCCATCTCCCTGGGAACTCCTGCACGTTGCGTGGGCGGCCGGTGAGCAGACCTAGCTACCTCCTTCAACAAGGCAGGTGCTTACGCACTCCAACCCGGTGCGCGCTACTCAGTCGCTGACGTCTATTAAGCTTCGGCTGATGCATACGACGCAGAACGCCCATACTATGCCCACGTGATGGTTAGTGCTAACAGGCCAGAGGCCCCTCGGATCAAATATCCAAATCGTAGTGGATTGGGAACGCGCGGTAACAAGCAGAGACTCACGAAAGATGTGACCCCGTTGCCCCGTCTCGAGTACTTGCGGCAAGGGCTAAGAATGCCCGGCCACGCCTCGTAAGTATCTCGCGGGCACCTTCCAGGTCAACCCGACTCCACATTACTCGCAATTAAGCTCGCGCGGGTACCGCTCAGGGCCAACCCGTCTTTAATAACATGGCTTAGTGCAAAGTCATAGTAACCATAGTAACTGTGTGTCTAACACCAAGGGGAAAACCCGAGGAATCACCCCCGATGAATTCCACTAGATGTAATCATCAAGGTGAATGTAAGAGGAATCACCCCCGAGGTTCACACTTGAGGGGTTGCATGACAGAGTCGTATTGGAAGTGGTTAAGGAGGAAATCACCCTCGATGACCACGACCGAATGACTACACTACAGGGTTAACATCAGAAGTGTTGTAGAGGTCTCACCCTCGGTACTCGATAGTAACCCAGTAGTGTCGAACAACTAAGGGAAAAGTGATGTGCGGTGCCAGGGCCTGGTCTTCGATCCCGTTGATCGGGTCTTCAATGATGAAGCAGGGGCAACAAGGACAAGGTGGGGGTCACTGATGGATCACTAACCAATCTATACTAAGCAGTTTAGGATAAACAGGTAAGGTATAAAAGCAGGTAACAACAACAGGCTATGCATCGGAGTAGGATCATACAGAAAGCAGTAGCAGTTCTAATGCAAGCATGAGAGGGAAAGAAATAGGCGATATCGGAATGCTCTTGGGGGGGTTTGCTTGCCTGGTTGCTCAGACAAGAAGGAGGGGTCGTTGGTGACGTAGTTGATCACAGTGGCAGCATCGGTCTCGGGGTCTACCGGAGAGAAGAGGGGGAAACAGTAAATATAAAGCAAACATAGCATCACAAAGCATAACGTGGCAGGTGTGACCTAACGTAAGGCGACATGAAAAAGGTGAAGGGGGAATTCAACCGGGAATGTATTCCTGGTTCCGGGCCTGTGTCAGACAAATGACCGGAGGGGGAATGTTCCATGTTCAGCATGTTAGGGGCATGTGACAGATGAACGGGCCGTGTAATTGGATTCGTTGGATTTTTCTGAGCAAATTTCATGTAGAAAATATTTCCATCGGAGTTACGGTTTATTTTCTATGAATTTTCAAAGATTAAACCATATTCTGGATTGATTTATTAACAGAAAAGATAAATGACATCCTCATGACGTGCTGATGACGTCAGCAGTCAACAGAATGGCTGACCAGGTCAAACTGACCAGTGGGGCCACTGGGACCCACATGTCAGCCTTTGCTGGCTTAACAGTGGATTAACTAATCTAGCAGGATCAATTAGGGGTGTGGGCCCCAGGTGCCAGTGAGTGTTTTAGGTTAAACTAATTACTTTTATTTATAAAACGTTATTAGACTAAATAACAGAGGGGGCCCACATGTCAAAGGCTGGGGCTGCCCAGTCAGCACTGGTCAAACCAGTCAACAGGGGGTCAGCGGGTCCACTGGGGGCCACGGGTCAGTGACCTAGGTCGTGGCCCGAGGGTGGCCCACACGGCGCCAGCTCAGCGGAGCTGTCGGAGTAGCTCCGGCGAGCTCGTGCGCGGCGGCCGAACGCCGACGAGGTCGGAAAACGCCTACGGGTCACCATTTCGCGTGCCACTACTTGCGTTCGAAAGCTAGGAGGGAGTCGCGTCGAGTGGTGGTGCTAGACTACGCCGGGGAGGCCGGAAACGTCACCGGCGTCGAGCTTGGCGGCGGTGGCTTTTGGGCGTGCGTAGAAACAGCGCTAGGAGGAACGGGGAGGCGCACTAGTGGTGGCGTTGGACTCGCACAAGCTCCCAGAGCCCGATTCGAGGTTCAGCCGCGCGTTATAGTGGCGAAGGCCACGACGGCGAGCCCGTCGACGGCGATGCGTGCGGGTGCTAGCGGAGCAGCGGCTAAGGCGCGTTCGCGGGCTGAAAGGAGGGGAGCAGGAGGCGGAGGAGCTCGCCTAGCGGCACGCACGGCGGCCCTTGACGGCTTAGGAGCAACAGGGGTGTTGGTGGAGCAACGGCGACGTCGCGGTGGCCGGAGATGGGGACGAGGACGAACGGCGGCTGCGGTGCCTCCCAGCTCCAGCTAAGGCCACCAGTCGACCCCGGCGGAGCTCACCGACAGGGTCAGCAGGCGTGGGGCCGCCGGTGGCCGCGACAACAACGGATGGCGGCGGCGACTGCGCTCGGGCCGCGGATCTGGAGGGAGAGAGGAGAGGAGGATCAGGCAGAGTGGGAGAGGGGAGTGGGTGGTGCAAGTGGAGGCAGGAATCGCGGAGGTGAGGAGGCGCAGGCCTTATCCCCTCACCTGGGCGTCGCCGGCGAGGCGGGTCCGGCGGGGACAGCGCCTGTAGCGACTCGGGTCGGGGAACAGGAAGAAGGGGAAGAGAGCGACCGGGGGAGATGGGCCGCCTAGGATGGGGGGGTTGGGCCGGCCCAGGGGAGTTCGGTCCAGGGAGGGGGCACTGCCCTCTCTCTTTCTTTTCCTTTTCCCTTTTCCTTTTTCTTTCTTTTTTTAGCTTTTCTATCTTAGCCATTTTAGGCCACCTTCACATTTTGCAAAAATGTTGGTTCACCACCAATATTACCAGAAGAATACTTCACACATGATGAACATTTTAGTTTTCATGTTTTAGCATTTTGAATTCCACACAAAATTTGAATTTGAATTCAACTGGAATTTGAAAGAGGGAGGAGACAAAGATGATCAAGCACTTGTTTAGCAAAATAATTAACTGAACCCCAAGGGTTACTGTAGCATCATTACACCCGGGTGTTACAACGTTGGAGACTTATCAAGCATCCCCAAGTTTAATTCCTGCTCGTCCTCGAGTAGGTAAATGATAAAAACAAAATACTTGGCATAATTTCAATGTAAATCTTCTAAATTGTGGTATGAATATTCAGATTCAAAAGATTTAAGACAAAAGTTCATGTTGACATAAAAATAATAATACTTCAAGCATACTAACAAAGCAATTAAGTCTTCTCAAAAATAACATGGCCAAAGAAAGCTATCCCTACAAAATCATATAGTCTGGCTATGCTCTATCTTCACCACACAAAGTATTTAAATCATGCACAACCCCGATGACAAGCCAAGCAATTGTTTCATACTTTTGATATTTTCAAAACTTTTTTGATATTCACGCAATACATGAGCGTGAGCCATGGATATAGCACTATAGGTGGAATGGAATGGTGGTTGTGGAGAAGACAAAAAGGGAGAAGATAGTCTCACATCAACTAGGCGTATCAACGGGCTATGGAGATGCCCATCAATAGATATCAATGTGAGTGAGTAGGGATTGCCATGCAACGGATGCACTAGAGCTATAAGTATAAGAAAGCTCAAAAGAAACTAACACTACAAAGAAAAGACACATCCGTGACATTTTGGGCTGAACGAAAAAAAATCTGTCATACATATGACACTTCTATGATGATAATTGTGACAAAACCCGGTATCATCATAGATGTGGTGGGCTCCTACTTCTATGACAAAAAATCATGACAGAAAATGGGCTTTTCGTCCTGGGCGGGCCGGAGACGCAGTTGCATGACATTCTTTGGGCCGTCCATGGCGGAAAAAACCATGGTAGAAGCGAGGGCGAGGAAAATTTCGGGGAATTCCCGGTTATGGTGGGAGGTCGGGGGCCGAGCGATGCACGTTTCTCTCATACACGTACGCGCGTGTGTGCGAGGCGTTGGCTCTAACTTAACCCGAGCGAGGCGTTGGGCTCTAACTGAACCCTAGCGATTGCACTGCAGGCTACGCGTTACTGAACCCGAGCGATCAATCGATGGCTGTTAACTGAACCCGATCGAGCGATTCCTTCGCTACTGCTACTAACTGAAGTCGGTCGATGGGATGAACAGTGAGCGTTGCGGGGGGGTTTGGATGAACAGTGAGCGGTGGCGTTGCCTCTGGATGAACTCGGACCCCGTGGTGTGGTGGAGGGCTGGATGAACATTAGACGATGGAGGGGTGCCCGTGGAGGGGTGGATGAACAGGACCCCGTGGTGTGGAGGGCTGGATGAACAGTAGACGGTGGAGGGGTGCCCGTGGAGGGGTGGTTGAACAGGACCCCGTGGTGTGGAGGGCTGGATGAACAGTAGATGGTGGAGGGGTGGTTGAACAGGACCCCGTGGTGTGGAGAGCTGGATGAATAGTAGATGGTGGAGGGGTGGTTGAACAGTAGCCGGTGGAGTAGCGCGCGGTGGAAGCTGGATGAACAGGAGCCCGTGGAGGCTGGATGAACAGGAGCCCGTGGAGGCTGGATGAACAGGGCCCGTGGAGGCTGGAGGAGGTCGACGGTGGAGATGAACAGTATCCCGTGGAGTCCCGTTTTGCGGTACGCCACACCCCTCCCGATGAACAGGACCCCCGTTTCGACCGTAGCGCTCCAACACAAGTCCGTTTCCTCCGTTTTGCGGTACGCCACACCCCTGCCAATGAACAGGACCCCGTTTCGAACGTGGCCGGTCGAACACAAGGCCATTTCCTCTGTTCTGCGATACGTTAGGCCTCGTTTCCATCGCCTGTTCCATCCTAGCCCTCCTGATGAACACGACGCATTCCATAGCCTCCCCATGAACACGATGCATTCCGTTGCCTCCCCATGAACACGACGCATTCCGTTGCCTCCCCATGAACACGACGACGACGTTGTTTCTCCGTTCCGACCCAGCCATGTACACGAGCCCTCGCCATACGTATGCGCGAGTAGGCGTTCGAGACCCCGCCCGTATGTACACATATGTGGCCGTATTTTCTTTCTTGCACCCTGGCCGCTATACGTACATGTACATGCTACGTGCGCGCCTCTACTACGACACGTGCGCGCCTCTACATCGACCAGTATATATGTACGTACAAGTTTGCGACCAGAATGACAACGCTATGTACGCTTCGACCAGGTGGGTCCCGACTGTCAGGCACTTCCTTGCGTGCAAAGATGTAGCTGGTGGGTCCCAGCAGTCAGGGGGGCGAATCGTTTTGTTTTTTTTTGCCCGGACGCACTTCCTTGCGTGCGAAGGTGTAGCTGGTGGGTCCCAGCAGTCGGGGGGAAAACGTTTTTTTCACGAAATACGGTGGCCCGTCCGGTGGGTCCCCGCTATCAGGTGGAGGAATAATTATTTTGCACGTAATAAGGAGGCACTTCCTTGCTACGGCCGTGGACCCAGCTGTCAGCCTCTCCACATACAGTCCACGTCCGATGGAAGTCGTTCCTTAACCACATTGACCACGCTGCGCCGAGAGCACCAGGGCGGTGGACGACGGTGAGGCCTAGGAAGGGGACGATGGGGCGCCGGGGAAGACGCGGCAGTGGAAGCCCGCGCGGAGAGGAGTACGAGGGTTCACTGGTTCGGCTGCGGTGTGAGGCTGCCGTCGCCGCAGGGCCTGGCCAGCGGTGGGAATAGTAGGGGTGGTGAGGCCTTCGTGGCAGGACAGCCGGCCACGGGAGGCAGGAGCATGCAGCACGACCGGCGCTGCTTTGGGCGGCTAGAGCAAGAAGACCAGAGGTTGAAGAAGCACTACGGCCGTTGGATGGACATCGTACAGTCACTGGAGCTAGAATCGTTCATATTGACTAAAGTTGACAAAGGCCCCCATCCCAGTCAACTTAGTAGGCCCACAAGTCAGCCTCCCACCATGGTGAGTCCCAGCTAGCAGGGGGAGTATTCATTTTTTTGTGCGTAATAAGGAGGCACTTCCGGTGGGTCCGAGCTGACAGTGGGGGGAACG
The DNA here is from genome assembly GCF_018294505.1 of Triticum aestivum. NCBI lineage: Eukaryota > Viridiplantae > Streptophyta > Magnoliopsida > Poales > Poaceae > Triticum > Triticum aestivum. Next base: position 86,899,527 of record NC_057809.1, read on the forward strand.
TTTTTTTCAGGAAATACGCTGGCCCGTCCGATGGGTCCGAGCAGTCAGGGCAGAAACATTTTTTTCGCGAAATAAGGTGGCCCATCCGGTGGGTCCCTGCTGTAAGGTGGAGGAATAATTATTTTGCGTGTAATAAGGAGGCACTTCCTTGCGGCCTCCTGGACCCAGTTGTCAGCCTCTCCACGTACAATACTCTTCCGATGGAAGTTGGTCGTTGACCTCGTTGACCACGCCGCACTGAGAGCACCAGGGTGGTGGTCTGGACGACGGCGAGGCCTAGGAAGGGGACGACGTGGAGCCGGGGAAGACACAACAGTGGAAGCCCGCGCAGAGAGGAGTACGAGGGTTCACTGCTTCGGTTGCGGTGTGAGGCTACCGTCACCGCAGAATAACAAGGGGTGTGGGTGAGTGGATGGATGGCCTGGCCAGCGGTGGGAGTAGTATGGGGGCGGTGAGGCCTCCGCGGCAGCACAGCCGGCCACGGGAGGCAGGAGCAGGCGGCACGACCGGCGCTGCTTTGGGCGGCTGGACCAAGAAGACCAGAGGTTGAAGAAGCACTACGGCCGTTGGATGGACATCGTACGGTCACTAAAGCTAGAAACGTTTATTATTGACTAAGTTGACAAAGCCCTTGGTACGCTCCAACATAGTAGGCCCACATGTCAGCCTCCGAAACGGTGCGCCCCAGATGTCAAGAGGAGGAATCATTTTTTGGGCGGCCGAAGCTAAGAATATCCGAGATTGAAGAAGAAGCACGACATCCGTTAGATAGACATCCAACGGCCACTGCTGCTAGAACCGTGTGTTGACTATAATAAGTTGGCAAAGCCTTGCATACGCGTCAACTTATTTTTTTAGGGGATGCGTCACTTAGTAGGCCCACAAGTGTGTGGTAGAGAACTTATAGCCCATTTGTGTTTTGTAAGAATGTACAGCCCATTTTGGAATTCTAATGGAATTTACAATATCCCATTTACAGTTTGTTAAAAGTACAGCCCAGTTTCTAGCTAGGACAATGATTAATAATTTCAACCAACCGTTGAAGATAGAATTCAATAAAAAAATTCCCACATTTTGATGGGCTCTGAAATATTTTTATCCCGAAATTTCTAGTCAGATTAAATATAAATTTGTATTACGTAAAAATCCAACGAAACATTGCGCGCGCAACAATGAAAATTTAAGATTTTCAAAATCCATAAATAATATTTTATAAACTAATTTCGTGTTTGGTGCATTTTTATAGTTGCTGCCCAGTTTTTATAATTACAACCCATTTATTATTTTTTAAAGCCCATTTTCCTGTTAAGCCTAATGCATCCCTCCTAGGAAAGATTTGCAGCCCAACGCGGCGGAGAATAACAAGTTGACCTTGCCTGGGTATTCCTCAAAAAGACGTATAGCTGGGCTAGCCATTTTCATCTTGAAAAAATTAGTATCTGGGCTGGATATCTGGCCTGGGCTAGACGGGCCACAGCCTGCCCAGTTAATACCCTGCTCTCCTCTGAACAACAATGAAATCATCGCCAAGAAAAACTCTGCAGTGCTCATGCCTCAAAAACACAAATACTGCTCGAGCTGCTTGGTCCCAGCTATCGGCCGCACCTTGTGCAATTCTCTCGTTTATATTGACTACATAGGTTGACAATGGTGTGGGACCGTGATGTCAGGAAACCAGGAGAAAGCAAAAAAAAAAGGTGTACATAATAAGGAGGCACTTGCGTAAGTACGGCTATGGCCCTAGTGGGTCCCTAGTGTCATCTAGTCAAAATAAAGTCATCTCCTGAATCCTCATGTTCGTTGACGATGTTAACAATGCTCGGCGCCACGGCGAGCGCAACAACTCGAAGGACAACGGAGAGGGCCTCGCGGGCCCTACCGATGGTCTGATACAACGCCCGCTACTCATTCAGGAAGCTAGGATCATCGGAAACCTATGAGCACCTTCGAGAAACTAAGACGGCATGAAATGGTAAGGCCGCGCTTGGGAGCTCTGGTTTATTTCAAACCTGTATTAACATACAAGTGTAATTTACTCGTCATTGAAAACAATGCATAAAATACAGGCGTAATGAAACCGAGGGCCTGAGGCCTGTAAGTAAAACCGGCGGGTTACGCGTCTAATTTGAGAGACCAGTGTATATTTTACGAGCACTACTATATGGACGACATTACCAGATGATACATGCACGGCGTGCATATCATGCCATCCATGGGCAAGGCTAAAACAGTAGCTAACGGCTGGATTAGCAATCGTCCGGGTGTCATTCAGCGTTTTTATCGTGTGTCAAGTACTTCCGATATTTTACTTGTCGAAATCGACCAACCAAGCGCCTTCGCCCGAGACCATCTGCTTTAATTTACAAGCATCAGTTTTACAAGCGGTTTTGGTTGGAAAACGACGATCCAATCACGGCCTAATATCATGAGTTGGTCGGAAGATCATATGGTTTCACGTCTAACCTACCCGACTTGTCGTATAGGCTATGAATGAAACATCAGACGATGAACTTCTTAAGCACGGAAACAACAGAAGAGGATGATCTTCTTAACAAGCAAATCACTGGCATTAGATCGACATGCAAAACAATACGAGGCATTATTCTCAGGAGGCACGGTGAACAGCTCGTGATGCCGCATGCCACAAGATTCCAAGCTCAACTTTGCAATCAAAAAGAAGGTCTGGCATTACATAGACAATATTCAGAACAAACTCTTAACACAGGAATATCTCAGCAGAGTAACTATTTACTTCTAAACTGAACAGAGGAATATGAAAAAACACTCGACGCTGCTCACAGCAAGGGCGTCCCACTCAAAAATATCAAATGCATGTCTTCTGGCTAATATCAATGAGCAAATTTTGACAAGGTTTTCCAATTCCAATATATTAAACTAACGTCTTCTTGCTAACATCAATGATTAAACTTTGACAAGCTTTTCCCATTCAAAATATGTAATGCCTATGATCATGGAGTCCTGTCGCTTCTTGCTAACATCAATGATTAAACTTTGACAAGCTTTTCCCATTCAAAATATGTAATGCCTATGATCGTGGAGTCCTGTCGCTTCTTGTACTTGTTTGGGCACTTCTTGCCCAGGGCACTCCACGTGTTGTTAAATTGCCAATGGTCTCTACAGACTAGGCATGTCACCGGTGTCTAATATTTATGGCACTGGCTGTAGCAATGGAGGGATTCGGTGCCAAACTAAGAAAAGGTGAAATTGGCACCTCTTTTGGCCTACATAGTGGAAGGCCTAATACTCTGTAAAGATTCTCGGTCATTCCTTCTGTAATGTAGCGCAAACAATAACTGCTTCTTTCTGCAAAGTGGAACGACCAACTGGACCCAGTAATGCAGCAGTTTGCCTTGGACACATTATCTTAACAATGCCTTGCTTCAAGATGTATAAAGAACGAAAAGGCAGAAAAGTATCATTCCTAAAACAATGCGACTGATTCATTTTAACAGAGACATTATCTTAACAATACCTTGGTTAAACATGTAGAAAGAACTACAAAGCAGGATAGTACCATTTGTAAAAACACTGTAAGTTTGTAACTTATATATAATAACAGAGACATTATCTGAGTAATACATTTCTTAAACATGTACTCCGGCCGATCCCTAACAGAAATGGTACTCCTGCCGATCCCTAACAAGTGTTTGCAGTTTTGAACTAAGATTCAGTTCCAGGGTAGAGTGGGTGCAACAACAATATGTGCTTCCATCTACTTATAAAGGGGGTGATGTAGAGTTTGTTGTAACAAAGCAATAAGCATCATATCTGGGTTGGTTCCATTTTTGTTCACTACTTAATGGGAAAAGACAGCAATACAATTGCTTCAATTCAACATTTATTTAAAACAGTACCAATACAAGTAGCACAACATCTCAAAGCACACTACACAATCATGTGGATGAAGGCCTGTATTGACCTTTCATGAGACTGACAACGACAAAATATGAATCTGCCAACACGAATAGGAAATCCAATCTCGTTTTGTGCAGTTGCACTGAAATCAAGCAAAGTGTTTCGCATAGCAAAGCAAAATGTCGCAATAGAAACAAGTTGAATAGATATCCCTGTATAAATAGAGGCAAAAAAGGAATCAATTACTGGCTAATAAAGGAGGATGAAACATGTGGCCACAAAAATGGTAATCCCGCCAATCCCTAACAAGTGTTGCAGTTTTGAAATAAGATTCAGTAGTTAATTCTGAGAGTGGCATCAATTACTGGCTTATAAAGGGGGTGATGCTAAATTTGTTGTAACAAAGCAACAAGCATCATGTCTGGGTTGGTCCCATTTTTGTTCACTACTTAATGGGAAAAGACAGCAATACAATAGCTTCAATTCATCATTTATTTAAAACAGTACCAATACAAGTAGCACAGCATCTCAAAACACACTACACGATCATGTGGATGAAGGCAAGTACCAACCTGTCATGACGCACACAAGATCACGTACAAATCTGCCAGCAAGAATAGGAAATCCAATCTTGTTTTGTGCAGTTGCACTGAAATCAAGCAAAGTGTTTCGCGTAGCGAAGCAAAATGTCACAATAGCAACGAGTTGAATAGATATCCCTGTATAAACAGAGGCAAAAAGGGAATAAATTACTGGCTAATAAAGGAGGATGAAACATGCGGCCACAAAAATGGTAATCCCGCCAATCCCTAACAAGTGTTGCAGTTTTGAAATAATATTCAGTAGTTAATTCTGAGAGTGGCATCAATTACTGGCTTATAAAGGGGGTGATGCTGAATTTGTTGTAACAAAGCAACAAGCATCATGTCTGGGTTGGTCCCATTTTTGTTCACTACTTAATGGGAAAAGATAGCAATACAATAGCTTCAATTCATCATTTATTTAAAACAGTACCAATACAAGTAGCACAACATCTCAAAGCACATTGCACAATCATGTGGATGAAGGCCTGTACTGACCTTTCATGAGACGACCAACATAAAATACATATCTACCAACACGAATAGGAAATCCAATCAAGTTTTGTGCAGTTGCACTGAAATCAAGCAAAGTTGCCGGTGCGACATTTAAGTTTTTTATAGCAACAAGTTGAATAGATATCCCTGTTTTAAGAGGCAAAAAAGAAAACAATTACTGGCTAATAAAGGAGGATGAAACATGCGGCCACAAAAAGAAGCATCTACCTTATCTTGATGGAAAACAAAGTATAGGACAGTAGCATTTCTAAAACGGTTGCATTGATTCATATTAACAGAGAAATTCTTTTAAAATAGACTAGTAGTTAATTTTGAGATTAACAACAGCAAAATAGCTGCATGGGACATGCCAGTGTGCGTCCACACGTATAAATGGGTGATGCAGAGTATGTAGCCAAGCAGCATATATGCGCTGGTCCCATATTTGTTCTCTTTGAACCTTCTTCCTATGTGAGGGCAGCAAATCTAGTCGTGCACAAACTACCCGACCCCCCAGTTTCTTTCCCTTTTCAACAAAGAGATCGGTTCCTTATAGATGTGTGTACTGGGTTACCCCCTTTTCCCTTTTCGACCTACAAAGCGGCTGGATGGCCAGTCTATACTACTTTCCTCCCCTCCTTTCCTCATTGAACCACGTCCTAGATTCTTGCTCCAGCCCACCGCACCCTTCTTTCCTCTTTGAACCAAGACCTAGATTCGACTAGAGATCGAAAAAGATCCACATGCAGCTAGAGCAACGACGGTTTCAAAGAAACTTATACCTTAGGGTCGTCGGGATGTGGCAAGGCGTGCGGCGAGAGGCCGGATCTGCCCACACTATGTACGACAACGAGGAAGAAGGGGTTGGTGGCCCTCCCGCACAGGCGCTGGGTGAATGAGAACAACGCAGCCGGTAGTGGATTGCCTCCCTCGCCGAAGGCGATAGACTGAACGCTACACCTCCTCCCCTTCCCGGTGCGACGGGATACGGACGCCTCCTTCACCAGCTATAAGGCGGGAGAGAGAGACAAGAGGCCAACACAGTCTTGTTTAGATCTGGTGAAAAGAGGGTGAGAGACTGTGAATATAGCAAACCCTAGCAAACGAACGCTGAGCCTCCAGCGTGTAACATATATGTAGTGCGGCGAGCGTGTGGAGAGTGCAAACCCTAGCGAACAAGCGTTGAGGCTCCCGCTTATATATATACTACTGTAGTATGGACTGAGCTCCGGTGCCTTCACTGCACCTGCTTTTGGTTGTATGACAGGTGAGCCAGCCACATTTTGGGCCCACCTGTCGTAAAACCCTAGCGAAAATTGCACCAACGTGAAATACGACTGCGTCTCCAACGCAACCAAGGTGAACTGACGAAGGATATCATCTTTGTGCGTAACAATCAAAGAGCACCGATGGAAGACAGCTTGTTTTTCGTTGAAAATCGATCAGCTTCACCAGCCGACGCAACCATGAGGCGCAACCATGAGCATCGATAGGTAATCATGGTGATGCATCATCCATTTGGCATCAAGTTTGGGTGAGGCACCTAAGAAGTTCGACAAATCCTGAAAGTGCGTTATATCGACTAGAGGGGGGTGAATAGGCGATTTTTATGAAATTCTTCACCGAGGAATTTGCCAGTGAGGAAATTCCTTAGCGAAGAACTAATAGCAGCGGAATAAGTACTCAAAAGTAAACATAACAGAATACAAGCATAGTCATCATGATGAAATGAAGACAGGCACAGAGTACAGGAAACGTAATCACAGGATAACACAGGATGAAGACAAACAGACTGAAGAAATTAAACTGAGGAAATTGAGAAAGTCTTCAGTCAAAGTCTTCAAACACAGATATGAACAAACACACAACACAGTTATGAGGAAATGAAAGAGTTGAGAAAATAGAACCAGTAAGCTTGGTGAAGACAATGATTTGGTAGACCAGTTCCACCTGTTGTCTCAGTTGTACGTCTGGTTGGAGCGGCTGAGTATTTAAACTCGACGACACACAGTCCCGGACACCCAGTCCTGAACACGCAGCTCAGGACACCCAGTCCTCACCGTATTCTCCTTGAACTAAGGTCACACAGACCTCGTCCAATCACTCGTGGTAACTCTTCAGGCGACTTCCAAACCTTCACAAACTTGGTCACTCGGCGATCCACAATTCCTCTTGGATGCTCTAGACCATGACGCCTAACCGTCTGGAAGAAGCACAGTCTTCAAAGGTAACAAGCATCGGATCCACGCAGGATCAATCTCTTCAGTGATGCTCAATCACTTGGGGTTTGTAGGTGTTTGGGTTTTGGGTTTTTGGTTTTTCCTCACTTGATGATTTTCACTCAAGGTCCTCAGAGGATGGGTTGCTCTCAAATGACAAGTGTCAATTTCTCTCGGAGCAGCCAACCAGCTAGTGGTTGTAGGGGGTGGCTATTTATAGCCTAGGGAGCAGCCCGACATGATAAGACATAAATGCCCTTCAATGATATGACCGTTAGGTGGATAGATATTTTGGGACAGCTGGCGCATAGCACAGCAATGGTCGGAATTTTGAGTAGTAAAATCCTCAGGGCCATCATGTTTCTCACTGTGTAGGCAATCCGCACTGGCGAATCCTAACTCCTCAGTTAGGACAAATTCCTCAGAGACCAGAAGAACTTCGTCTCTGTCACTGAAGAAATTGACTGAACTGTATGAGATTTCCAATGGCTTCACTCGAAGGGATTGGTAGGTGTAGGATTTTGAGTTGAGCATCACATGGAAATTTTGCCTTAGTATTTCCTCGACCCCCTTTAACAGTACGGTGTTTCCTATGACTCAAGAAAGAGAAAAACAAAACTATGAAAACAAAAGTCTTCAAGCTTCATATTCCTCGCATGAATATCAAGTCTTCACGGACACACCAATTTCTTCACTTTCAAAGTCTTCATGAAAGTCTTCAGAAATACCAAAATCTTCAGTCGAAGATATTCATTTTTAGGGGTCGACTTTTCCTATAAATATCAAACTCCTCATAGACTTATAGACCTGTGTACACTCACAAACGCATTAGTCCCTTAACCTATAAGTCTTCAATACACCAAAATCACTAAGGGGCACTAGATGCACTTACAATCTCACCCTTTTTGGTGATTGATGACAATATAGGTTAAGTTTTCAACGGGGATAAACATATGAAGTGTAACTACTGATATTGAGGAATTTGATTGCAAGATATAGAAGAACTCCCCCTGAAGATGTGCATAGTGAGGAATTTGCCTTTGAAGCAATGCACACTTGAAGAGTTGAATCATGGAGATCTCCCCCTATATCTGGTAATTCGTACACGCATTTAACATATAATATGAAGAATTTGAAATGCATGATGAAATATGGTGCCTGATGAAATTCAGCATGCGTTCAATAATATTAACGAGGAATAAGCATGCAGAATAGTGCATCAAAAGTATCAGAGCACAGTGCATCAAAAGTATCAGAGCACCATCGGGTTTAAGATTATAACTCAATCCAATAAAGTTTCAGAAGAACGAGAGTTGTAACTTAGCAAATAAAAAACGCCCATATAGTAGACCCGCTTGAAGACTAACTCATATTTCTTCCCCTTTGTCATCGAATGACCAAAAGGATCGAAAATGAGGACTAACGCCCCTGAAGATAATCATGTTGATGAAGGAGCGCCAGCGTTGTTGGGGTCGTTTGTTGATGTAGGGCCTGCCGGAGTGTCATCCAAATCTTCATGTTCATCAGTGTCGCGTGATGAAGAATATGAGCTGGCCACCAGAGAAGGAACCTGGACCTTCTTGAATTTCTTCAGTGGAGGTGCAGACCAGTCAAAATTTTCTTTGAGACCCATGTTCTTCAGATCTTCTTCACCATACAGATGTGACAGGATTGCCCAGGTGCGACCGAAGACTTGATGGAGGTAGTAGTGGTTTTTCTTCACTGCATTGTGTGTGGCAGTCATGTTGTGAAGAAGTGAACCAAACTGACGCTTAACCCATTTGTGATTTCGATCCACCTTCTGGTGAAGACTAAGCAGAAGTTCACGGTCAGTCATCACGCGCGGAGCAGTGGCTTGAGGAGTGGACTTTGGTGCATTGGCAGAGTCATGTGTGGCAAAGTCATCATTGGTGGAATAAGATGCAGCTTTGCGAAACTGACCATCCAATGGATGAATGCCTTCACCTATTACAGCTGGTGCTTTGCCCTTTCCATCAACTGAGGAATATGTCTGCTTGAGGACTTCAATTGGGGGCAAGTAGCTGAGATGATTCTGGAAATCAGCTTTGTAGTTGAGTGAAGACCTTGTTCTGAGGAATCTCATAATCCAAGGTGCATAAGGCTTCAGCTCAAACGGTGACAGTGCAACATTTGCCATAGTCCTCATGAAGAAATCGTGATAATTGACAGGAATGCCATGAACGATGTTGAATACCAGATTCTTCATGATGCCAACAATTTCCTCATCAGATGAGTCGTGGCCTTTGATGGGACTGATTGTCCTCATAAGAATACGATAGACAGTTCTGGGCACATACAACAATTCCTTCACGAGGAATTTGGTTCTTGGTGCTTGACCTGGCTTCAAAAGGTTTCATTAGCACCTGCATGTAATGATGTGTGAGCTCAAGTTCACTGTAGATGCAGCAAGCTTCTTCAAGGGGAAGACTGAGTGGTAGAGCTCGAAGCAATTCAGAGGCTGGTGCAGTGTAGTGAGTGTTTTCAGACATCCAGTCCAGCACCCATGAATTTACATCTTCAGCATCTCCGGTGATGTGCAGCATAGCATAGAATTGAAGAATCAGTTCTTCATTCCAATCGCAGATGTCAGAGCAAAAGTTTAGCAGTCCAGCGTCGTGAAGAACACTGAGGACTGGTGCGAAGCACGGCAGAGATTCCCTATCCACGTGAGGAATATGCTCATGGTAGAAGATTTTCTCCTTGTTGAACAGCACTGAGGAATAGAAATTTGCTTGACTGGCAGTCTAGAAACGCCTCTTCCTAATGCGAGCAGAGTCATATGGGTTGTAATCTTCGAAGAATACGTGCTCGCCGAAGAAATCATCAGCCTTGAACTTTTTCTTGCGTGAGAAAGGATCCTTTGGCTTCGGCAGAGGAGTGTCAGTGAGTTGCATCACGACCTCTGGAATCTCAATCGCAGGTTCTTTAGGCTGAGGAATTTCTGGTTCCTCCTCAGTGGCAGTCTGCGTCGTTGGTTGTTCAGCAGCAGCAGTTTCTTCAGCGCTAGTGGCTGGAATTTCCTCATGGACAGATGTAGTGGGATGAGTTTCTTCAGAGCCCATGTGAACAGTTTGTGTGGGGGACTGAGGAATTTGCTGTAGAGGGGTGAACATTGGAGAGTTTGGATGCTAACTTTCCCAGAATTCATCACTGATTATGGGTGTGGAGCAGCCAATGTCCACATCTTCATCTTCCATTTCTTCAATGCCAGCATCTTCAGCTGTGAACTGAGGCATAGGCGAGGAGATGATAGGTGTTGAAGGGATCGCATCCACTTCAATTTCTTCATCCAACGGTTCAGACTAAGCAGCAGAAGGAGTTTCTTCATCAGATCCGCTGGGGATCACATATTCTCCATCAAAAGGAACAAGGTCCTTTGATGGCCTGGTTGAGATGGGAACAGCATCAATCGGATTTGCAAAAGAACTTGTCATAGGCTTCATTTTCTTCGGAGCTGAAGAATCTGAAGTAGTTGATGCTTTCCTTTTCTTCACTGCACCATGCTTTGCAGCCTTGGTCTTCTTCACATCTGATGCAGATGGAAGGATTGGAGTTGAAGTTGGTGCAGGAGCAGCTGAGGAATCTGGTTGATTTTCTTCAGGCACAACTGATGCAGTTGCCTTGAGTTCTTCAGTTTCTTCAGGCACACCACTACTGGGTGCCCTGGCAATTTCTTCAGCGGCTGGAATGCAGTCATCAGCCCTGGAACTCACATTATCTTCAGCAGCCTGATTGTCATCAGCGGTGCTGGCATTTTCTTCAGTAGGCTAAGAAGATGCTTCAGCCTGAGGAATTTCTTGTTGCGTTGGGGCTGCAACATTGGAAGTGAAGTTATTCGCAAGTTTCACAAAACGAACCTTGGCTCCAAGCCAATTAGAGCGATATGCGTCAAAGTCATCACTGAGTTTCTTAATCTCAGTCTGAATAGTGACAAGTTCTTCAGTTGTCATAGAGACAACGTTTCTCTTCAGATAGCGCTCTTTCTTGTACTGCGCTTTCTTGATCTGTCTGGCCTTCTCAAATTTCCACTTTTCTTCTTGAATGAAGTGGGTCAGCATGTGACTCTGGCCAGGAGTCAGCTTGAAGTCAGGCAAGGGAGTGTTGGGGTCCTTGTGCCAATCATCAATGTAGTCGAGGATCAGCTTGGGATCCAAAAGCAATGGCACTTCTGATCCTTTGGCTCTAGCGGCCCTGACTTGCCAGTCTCTAATGATTTCTGCAAGTTCATCATCATCAGCTTCGTCTTCATCAAACGGCACTTCGAAAGCGACTTGCTTCTTTTGAGGACTTGGGCGAGGACCTCGTCCAGCAGTGGCCTTTGTCTTCAGCAGTGAGGGGCCAGCTGAGGAACTTGGTGCAGCTGAGGAACTAGCTGAGACACCTGAGGCAATGGAGATGCCGGCAGTCCTTTGGCACGAGGCGAGATGCATAGGTGCTGAGGATTTAGGCGGAACAGCTGAAGGCTTTGGCGGAGGAGCTGAGGACTTGGGAGGAACAGGAGCAGCATGAGGAATTGGCCGTGAGGGCTTTGATGATTCTGGCCATGAGGGCATTGCTGTGGAACTTGGCCTGCATGCAGGCTTCTTAGACATAGCCTTCTTTGGCTTGACAGCAGAGGCAGCAGCAGCAGCAGAGTCTTCATTGAATTTCCTCACTGCTTCTCTGGCTTGCTTAGCCAACTTGGTTTGGCGCTTGGCCCATTCATCAGGATAGTCCTTAGCGCGCTTGAGGCTGGTGGGATCTACTCTTTGGCCAGGTGCCAATGGAGCTCTTGGGCATGGAGGATTGAGTGCGAATTTCTTCATGTACTTAGGAGTGACATATCTGTACTCCCTCCATTCTCTTGCCCATCTCCTCTCTATCCTCTGTTTGCGCACTTTGCGCTCATTCTTGGTTTCCTCAGTAGGTGTGCAGTACCCAGCATATATGTCATCAGGGATCTCAAACACTGTATTTACCTTAGGCCTCTTTCCTCCTTTCTGTGGCCTTTTACCATCAACCATTTTCTTCAGTTGAGGAATTTGAACAATCGAATTCTCTGAAGAAGTATGCAACTTTTCTTCGAGGAACGCTGCAAATGAGTTAAGTTGATGAGAACCTAGTGATTCAGCAGCTGACATGTGTAACTGTGAACAGAGTATAGTCGCGAGGAATTTGGAGAGGTCATATGTGTTCTCAGAAGGTTTTTCAAAAACAACAAGTTTGAGGAATTTGACCTGATGAGTCTTGAAGATTTTCACTAAGCGTTCTTTGTCTTAGGTTCCAGAGTTGTATATATCGAAGATCCACACAATTGAGGAATCTTGAAGAAAAATGATGCTTAGAGAAACGAATCAAGAACAGATGACTTGTGAGGTGTTCGGTGTGTGAAGATATGAAGAAAAACACTTTTGAAGATTTTGTAGATAATCATTCGAATCAATGAGGGCAGTAAAAGTAACTTTTAATTACCCTGGATGAAGAATAGGACGAACTGGAGTGAGGAGATGTGAAGTTCGTCTGTGCAGATCTTCCACGCCCTAACTCGGCGGAGGAAGACGGCTACGGCGGCGGCGGAGTGAAGATTTCCACGGTCGGCGCGAGTACGTCGGCGACGAGGTCGAGGCAGTGAAGCTCTTCCTCACCGGCGGCGATGAAGTAGCGGCGGCGCTAGGGTTTGAGAAGCTCGAGCTGGAGAGAGAGGTCGAGCGGAGTAAAAGAAGTGAGGAAGGGAAGGAGGGGTATTTATAGCCACGGTGAAAAACTGCTCGCCCGAAGAAATTGGACGAACGTGCCCCTGACCCTTCTCATTCGCATGACATGTGTCACCCACGTAGTGCGAGGTGGAGATCGTGTTAGATCATGGGTGAGTGGATAAGTGTATCGTGGGATGCGGAACGGTTTGAGCGGCAAAGCCGAAAATTTCGATAAGATAGGTTTTAAAGTTCCTTCGCAATTCTTCAGCTGACAAGGACATAGTGAAGATTTTGAACGAGTTTCAAATTGAACACACATGAAGAATTTGTGAACATATTGGGTTGAGTACAGCATAGAGGGGGAAGGGTCCGATCACATTCACTTAGCAGAAAAACCAACTTGAAGAATTAGCAATAAGTGAATGCTGTAGAGGACATAAACTTATATATATATAGTCAATGAAGAAAAACGACGGAAGCAGTGAAGACAATGCAAAGTTGAAGAATATGAATAATTGAGGAATTTCAACTTTTGGTGGTGGCGTGACCCACCGTATAAGAATGATGATTTCAGACACCATGTACAATTATCGTAGGGTTCTGAGAATCAAATTCTTCATTAATTTCTTCACACTAAGAGTGTTATTCTTCATTGATTGAAGAAAAACGTTTCTTCATGTGTTGCACATCTAAGTCATCAATTTTGCATAAGTGTTAGGATGAGTGTCCTTTTCAAAGAACATTCGAAGATTCTAGGATATTTAGCTCACACCGCAACTTGCTAAATCTCTTCTCATCCAAGGGCTTTGTGAAGATATCGGCTAGCTGTTCTTCAGTCTTCACATGCTCAATAGAAATGTCGCCCTTCAACACATGATCATGAAGAAAATGATGACGAATCTGAATGTGCTTTGTCTTCGAGTGCTGAACTGGGTTGTGAGCAATCTTGATGGCACTCTCATTGTCACAGAAGAGAGGCACATTCTTCATGTTGACACCGTAGACCTTGAGAGTTTGCTTCATCCATAGCAATTGGGCACAGCAAGAACCAGCGGCAATGTACTCAGCTTCAGCAGTAGATAGTGATACGCCGTTCTGTTTCTTCGAGGACCAACAGACCAAAGATCGTACGAGGAAATGACATGTACCATATGTTGACTTGCGATCCACACGATCACCAGCATAGTCAGAGTCAGAATATCCAACAAGATCAAAAGCCGAGCCCTTGGGGTACCATAATCCAAGTGTTGGTGTGTGAGCTAGATATCGAAGAACATGCTTCACAGCCTTATGGTGTGATTCCTTCGGTGTAGCTTGAAATCGGGCACACATGCAAACACTAAGCATTATATCTGGCCTAGATGCACATAAGTACAATAAGGAACCTATCATGGAGCGGTATACCTTATGATCGAAGTCAATACCATTTTCATCAGTGCACAGATGGCCATTTGTGGGCATAGGAATTTTGACGCCTTTGCAATCTTGCATGCCGAATTTCCTCAGTACATCATTGAGGTATTTCTCCTGAGATATGAATATGCCATTGCGTTGTTGACGAATTTGAAGACCTAAGAAGAATTTCAACTCTCCTATCCTAGACATTTGATATTCTTCACTCATCATATAGGCAAATTCATCACTATAACGTTGGTCAGTACAGCCAAAGATAATATCATCAACATATATTTGGCACACAAACAATTCACCATCATAAGATTTAGTGAAAAGAGTAGGGTCGAGTGAACCGGGTTTGAAGCCTTTCTTCATGAGGAGTTCCTTCAAGGTATCATACCAAGCCCGTGGGGCCTGCTTGAGGCCATAGAGGGCCTTGTTGAGTCTGAAGACTTTGTCAGGATTCTTTGGATCTTCAAAACCTGGGGGTTGAGCAACATATACTTCTTCCTCAAGCTTACCATTGAGGAATGCACTTTTCACATCCATTTGATATAAAGTGATATCATGATGGTTAGCATAAGCAAGTAATCTGCGAATAGCCTCAAGTCTAGCAACAGGTGCAAAAGTTTCATTGAAATCAATTCCTTCCACCTGTGTGTAGCCTTGAGCTACAAGCCGTGCCTTATTCCTCACCATAAGGCCATTTTCATCTTGCTTGTTGCGGTAGATCCACTTTGTGCCGATGATATTGTGCTTGCGAGGATCTGGACGTTTGACCAGTTCCCAGACATTGTTGAGCTCGAACTGATGTAATTCTTCTTGCATGGCCTGAATCCACTCAGGCTCCAGAAATGCTTCATCTACCTTAGTAGGCCCTGTAATAGAGACAAAAGCATAGTGCCCACAAAAGTTAGACAAATGTGAAGCTTTTGAGCGTGTGAGAGGACCTGGCGCTTTGATGCCATTGATGATCTTTTCAACTTGCACTTCTTTTGCAATGTGAGGATGAGCTGGTTGCCGTTGAAGAATTTGATCAGCGTTTTCTTCAGCACCATTTTCTTCAGCATTTTCTTCAGGTGCATTAGCTCGACGTTCTTCATGTTCTGGAATGAATTCTTCAGCAGATTCTTCAGTAGGAATGACATCCTCACTAGCCTTGAACTTGATAGTTTCCTCAGGTGCTAGTTCATCTATCACAGTAGGTAGGTGCTCTCTTTGCGAGCCATTAGTTTCATCGAACCGCACATCTATAGTTTCAACAACTTTGTGAAGAACGTTGTTGAAGACTCTGTAGGTGTGCGAGTCCTTTCCATAACCAAGCATAAAACCTTCATGTGCTTTCGGTGCAAATTTTGAGTTGTGATGAGGATCTCTAATCCAACATTTAGCACCGAAGACTTTGAAATAACTTACATTGGGTTTCTTATCAGTGAGGAGTTCATAGGTAGTCTTTTTGAAGAATTTGTGAAGATATACTCTGTTGATGATGTGGCACGCAGTATCAATTGCCTCAGTCCAGAAACGATGAGGCGTTTTGTATTCATCAAGCATAGTGCGAGCCATCTCAGCAAGAGTCACGTTCTTGCGCTCCATGACGCCATTCTGCTAAGGAGTGTAGGGAGCAGATAACTCATGAGTAATACCAAGTTCATCAAGATAGTCATCGAGACCAGAATTCTTGAACTCAGTGCCATTGTCACTTCTGATGTGCTTGATCTTCACACCAAAGTTGGTTGAAGCCCTCGAGGAAAATCGTTTGAAGACTTCCTGCACTTCATGTTTGTAAGTAACAAGGTGTACCCATGTATAGCGAGAATAATCATCAACAATAATAAAGCCATATTGAGATGCTTCATTTGAAATAGCAGAATAATTATTAGGACCAAAGAGATCCATGTGAAGCAATTCAAACGGGCAAGTGGTGGTCATGATAGTCTTTGCTGGATGCTTGGCCTTCGTCATCTTCCCAGCTTCACAGGCTCTGCATAGGTAATCCTTGTGGAATTTGACATTCTCGATGCCAATGACATGCTTCTTCTTCGCAAGCCTGTGCAAATTCCTCATGCCTGCATGACCAAGTCATCGATGCCAGAGCCAGCCTTCTGAAGCTTTTGCAAGTAAGCACACGGCTGGCTGTGGTCCTGTAGAGAAATCAACAATATACAGGTCTCCTCTCCTAAAGCATTCGAAGACTTTGGAGTTGTCAGGTTCCATAACCACAACACAACGGTACTTGCCAAAGACAACAACCATATCAAGATCACAAAGCATTGAGAAAGACATAAGGTTGTATCCTAAGGACTCAACAAGCATGACTTTGTCCATGTGTCGATCCTTTGTAATCGCAACCTTACCTAGACCCAATACCTGACTTTTGCCTTTGTCAGCAAAGATGATATGCTTCAGATGCGACGGAGATAATGGAGCATCCAGCAATAGATTCTTGTCACCAGTCATGTGGTTTGTACATCCATTATCGAGGACCCACTCAGTGGCTTTAGGTTGATCATCCTGCAGACGAATTAGTGCAGCTTACAAACTCATATACTTCATCAGTGAAGAATATGACATCAATTCATCAGATCAATTTCATCAAGTAAAAGGATTGATAAAGCAGTATGAGGACGTGAGAAATGAAAGTTCATTTCTTCATGATTAGCCTGCGTCCTATCAGGCATGCTCAGGTCTCCAGCAAATTCTTCAGACGATTACGTGCGTCTGGAGACCTGACCCTGCAGAAGAGATTAGTTCTTTTTCTTCACCACCCACATCTGAAGGGGTGGCAAAGAGTTCATCATTCTGCGAGCTCCATACGAGAAGGATGGCATAGAAGCCAGTCCATTTCGTTTCACAGGGGTTAGAATAAGCATAAGAGTAAGCGGAGAAATTCTTCGAGGACTTATGGACATAATGATTTGAAGAATAATGCATATATCCATAATCCTTAGATCATCCCTGAGAAACAGACGAGTTAGCACGATGATGTTCATATGAGGACTTTGATCCTTTTGAGGAATTTGGTCCGTATGAAGAATTTGATCTGGGGTTCCTATTCTTCACAGGTGGCGTCATGATGACATTCACCTGAAGATTTTCAAGGCATCTTTTGGGAACCCAGATTTTCTTCATAGGGGAGCCATTCCTGCAGTTAGTGCCAACATATCTAGCAAATACCTCACCATTCTAATTTTTTAACAGTTTATAGTTGGAGTCAATTGACTCATCATCAGAATGAGGAGTTTCACATGCAAATCCAGATAAGTTAGATGGATCAACTGGAGGTCCCTTTGCAGCAACCCATGTTGTTTTGGGGTACTGCTCAGGCTTCCAATATGTACCATCAGCATTGAGTTTCCTCTCAAAGGCGATACCCTCTTTCCTAGGGTTCCTGTTGAGGATCTGCTTTTTAAGCACATCAAAAAGAGCCTGATGCCCTTTGAGGCTTTTGTACATGCCTGTCGTGTACAATTCCTTCAGCCCTGCATCGTCAGTGATACTAGCAATGTCCTCAGATGAGGAATTAGTGATAGCAGAGGCATGTGAAGAATTTGAAACATTAGCAGCATTTGAACATTCAGGTGAAGAATTAGCAGATTCACGTTCAATGCACTTCAAGCATGGAGGAACAAATTCTTCCTGAGATGCGCTGATTTGTTGAGCAAGTAATGAATCGCGCTCCTTCTGAAGATCTTCATAACACACTCTTAGCTTCTCAAGGTCTTGCTTTCTTTGAAGAAATTCATAAGAAAGCTTCTCATGGTCGGATAAGAGAGTGTTATGATGACTTTGAAGATTGTCAAACCTAGTCTGAAATCTCTGAAGATTTTCAGTCAAGGCTTTAGTGTGATCCATTTCTTCACCCAACATATCATCACTTTTGTCTAGCATGTTTTGAACCTTTTATAAAGCCCTTTGTTGTTTTACAACAATCTTAGCAAATTTAGAATAGTTGGGCTTAAGATTTTCATCAGATTCATTCTCACTTGATTCAGATGAGGTATATTTGAGTACCTTGGCACCCTTTGCCATGAAGCAGTAGGTGGGAGCGTAGTCATCATCCCCTTCATCAGCTTTGTTGGTGAGGTTATTTCTTCAGTGTTGAAGATAGACTTGCTGACGAATGCAGTAGCGAGAGCTAGGCTCGCCACTCCGTATTCGGACTCCTCAAATGACTCCTCTTCCTCATTTTCTTCAGATTCAGCCTCAGAGTCCATTTCCTTGCCAATGAATGCCCTGGCCTTCTTGGAGCTGCTCTTCTTGTGATGTGAAGGCTTTGAGGATTTTGATGATGAAGATTTTGAGGATTTCTTCTTTTTCTTCGCATCATCATAACTGTAATCCTTGTATTTCTTCTTCTTTGATTCCTTTTCCCATTGAGGACAGTCTTGAATTTAATGACCAGGCTTCTTGCATTTGTGGCAGAGCCTCCTCTTGTAGTCACTTGATGAGGAATCATTGCTCCTTGAGGGTCTTCCAAGGCGACCACGTCTTGAGAACTTTTGGAACTTCTTCACGAGCAGAGCCAGATCATGGCTCAATTCTTCAGGATCACCAAGGCTGCTATCAGAGTCTTCATCTTCGGACTCAGATACTGACTTGGCCTTTAGTGCACGTGATCTGCCATAGCTTGAACCATAGAGATCTCTCTTTTAAGCAAGTTGGAACTCATGAGTATTTAGCCTCTCGAGAATATCAGCGGGATCAAGTGACTTGTAATCAGCACGTTCTTGTATCATCAATGCCAGAGTGTTAAATGAGGAATCAAGCGATCTCAGCAATTTCTTCACCACCTCATGGTCAGTGATGTCAGTGGCACCAAGTGCTTGAAGCTCATTTGAGATGTCAGTGAGGCGATCGAAGGTTTGTTGAACATTTTCATTGTCGAGTCTTTTGAAGCGGTTGAAGAGATTGCGAAGAACATCAACTCGAGAGTCACGCTGAGTTGAGACTCCTTCATTCACTTTGGACAACCTGTCCCAGATAAGCTTTGCTGTCTCCAAAGCACTCACTCTGCCATACTGTCCTTTGCTCAGATGGCCACATATGATATTCTTCGCTTGAGAGTCGAGTTGCTTGAATCTCTTCACATCAGCAGCATTCAGAGAAGGTGTGACTGAGGGAACACCATTTTCCACAACATACTAGAGATCGTTATCAATTGCTTCAAGATGCATTCGCATTTTATTCTTCCAGTAGGGGTAGTCCGTCCCATCGAAGGTAGGACACCCAGCAGAGACCTTGATCATACCTGCGGTCGACATAACTAAAACTCCAGGCGGTTAAACCAAAATCACACAGAACAAGGGAGTACCTAGCTCTGATACCAATTGAAAGTGCGTTATATCGACTAGAGGGGGGTGAATAGGCGATTTTTATGAAATTATTCACTGAGGAATTTGCTGGTGAGGAAATTCCTTAGTGAAGAACTACTAGCAGCGAAATAATTACTCAAAAGTAAACATAACAGAATACAAGCATAGTCATCATCAATGTTGGGGATATCGCTTATCGAGAACTTATCGGTCGACCAATGATAAGGGGTAAATCGGCCAGTTTATCGGCATATCGGCCGATTTATCACCATATCGGCTGATTTATCGGCCGATTTATCTTATCGGTCTGACAACGGTAAGCGATAAATCGGCCGATTTATTGGCATATCGGAAGATATTTTGAGCAGTGGTCATCATGATGAAATGAAGACAGGCACAGAGTACAGGAAACGTAATCACAGGATAACACAGGATGAAGAATAACAGAGTGAAGAAATTAAACTGAGGAAATTGAGAAAGTCTTCAGTCAAAGTCTTCAAACACAGATATGAACAAACACACAACACAGTTATGAGGAAATGAAAGAGTTGAGGAAATAGAACCAGTAAGCTTGGTGAAGACAATGATTTGGTAGACCAGTTCCAACTGCTATCTCAGTTGTACGTCTGGTTGGAGCGGCTGAGTATTTAAACTCGAGGAATCACAGTCCCGGACATCCAGTCCTGAACACGCAGCTCAGGACACCCAGTCCTCACCGTATTCTCCTTGAACTAAGGTCACACAGACCTCGTCCAATCACTCGTGGTAAGTCTTCACGCGACTTCCAAACCTTCACAAACTTGGTCACTCGGCGATCCACAATTCCTCTTGGATGCTCTAGACCATGACGCCTAACCATCTTGAAGAAGCACAGTCTTCAAAGGTAACAAGCGTCGGATGCACGCAGGATCAATCTCTTCAGTGATGCTTAATCACTTGGGGTTTGTAGGTGTTTGGGTTTTTGGTTTTTCCTCACTTGATGATTTTCGCTCAAGGTTCTCAAAGGATGGGTTGCTCTCAAATGACAAGTGTCAATTTCTCTCGGAGCAGCCAACCAGCTAGTGGTTGTAGGAGGGGGCTATTTATAGCCTAGGGAGCAGCCCAACATGATAAGACATAAATGCCCTTCAATGATATGACCTGGTGGATAGATATTTTGGGACAGCTGGCGCATAGCACAGCAACGGTCAGAATTTTGAGTAGTAAAATCCTCAGGGATATCATGTTCCTCACTGTGTAGGCAATCTGCACTGGCGAATTCCTAACTCCTCAGTCAGGACAGATTCCTTAGAGACCAGAAGAACTTCGTCTCTGTCACTGAAGAAATTGACTGAACTGTATGAGATTTCCAATGGCTTCACTCGAAGGGATTGGTAGGTGTAGGATTTTGAGTTGAGCATCACATGGAAATTTTTCCTTAGTATTTCCTCGACCCCCTTTAACAATACGGTGTTTCCTATGACTCAAGAAAGAGAAAAACAAAACTATGAAAACGAAAGTCTTCAAGCTTCATATTCCTCGCATGAATATCAAGTCTTCACAGACACACCAATTTCTTCACTTTCAAAGTCTTCATGAAAGTCTTCAGAAATACCAAAATCTTCAGTCGAAGATATTCATTTTTAGGGGTCGACTTTTCTTGTAAATATCAAACTCCTCATAGACTTATAGACCTGTGTACACTCACAAACGCATTAGTCCCTTAACCTATAAGTCTTCAATACACCAAAATCACTAAGGGGCACTAGATGCACTTACAAATCCTCACTGTGGTCTATTTCTTCGCAGTAATCAAGCTCAAGGAAGGAAGAACCACGTGGCAGAGGACAGTGAGGCGGAACAACAATGGCCATCCAATTTTGTGCAGTTCCACTAAAATTGAGGAAGACATGCCCGGGTATGGAGACACGCATCGCTGTTTCCAGAAATATAAAAAAGGGTTAGCAATGACATCTCAATTGTCAATAAGAATTAATGAAAAGTACACCAACAAACAGAAGCATCATAACTATCTTGATGAGAACTAAACCAGGATACCCGAGAAAAAAAGCATTTCTTCATTTAACCAGTGATAGTACTACCACCATATGGACAATGACCGCACAACCACCATGTACTTTTTGTCGAAACAACATGTATACCTCCACCAAGGCATAAATCAGGACAACTTTTTGAGTGGCAGTTCCTCTATAATAGTACTAGTAGGTGATGTTGGACCAGCCGACGAACCCTAGCTACTATGCATGGGGAGCTGGGGAGTAGGCGCATAGAAGAAAACCCGCACACAGCGACCTGGGGAGCTAGACCAGTACAAGAAGTTATACCTCAGGTGGGCGAGATGTCATTTAGGCGGGCGGGCAGGATCTGCCCACACGACGGCAGTGAACAAGGGCGCGGAGGATCTTCGTCCGCGCCAGCGCCGGCTCCGAGAGGACGGTGCGCATCGGCTTCCTCCATCGCCGACGGCGACAACGTCAACGCTGCACCTCCTCACCTCCCGCAGCGGACGGGATTTGGCCGGATTTGTGACCACCGGTGAGGAGAGAGATAGAGTGGACATTGTCATCTTGTTTTGATATGGAGAGGGTGAGAGAGCAAGACGCGAGAAACTCTATCAAACAAGAGGCTATAATGGAGTAAAAAATCTCTCCATAGTAGTGGTTTTAAATAGAATACGCGTGTTCCCGGAAAAAAGAAACGAAAACTGGCGGACAATTTTTAAGGGTCTGTCTAGGACACATCTAGATGTGACATAGTTATGTCACATATAAGTTGATGTCCACTCTGTTTGTGGTCTTTTCCTAGTTTTTTTTTGTTTCTTGTTGCTACATTATATACTTGTGGGAGCTTAGATGTGATATCCTTAAATAACATCTAGATGTGCATTAGACAAACTGATTTTCTAACGTACCAAGAAAGAAAACTCGATCAAAAACACGCCCCCGCTTCCAGGTCGTGAGAGTCGTCGCGCACACACACATAGACATAGACATGCATATCCGTGTTTACGTAAAATTCCATTTTTCATCTCCATCTCCAATCATATTTGTCCAACTGGCACATTATTTACGTTGTTAATTATATACGCAGCAATATTAACATACAACATCTCTTGTTTGCGCACGTCCGGACCGCTGCCACGGCCGGTCCTGACCAACCCGAACCCTCTTCATCACCCGCGCGTGCTTCCCGCCTGAAACGGTCAGTGCCGCATTCATGCCCGGCCAGAGTGGACGCGACCTCTCACTGGCGCCGGCATTGAAGCGGCGCACCGGCCGAGAGAGCGTCGCCCGCGCGCGCTTCCGGGTGCACGTGGCTGCTCCGTGTTCAAAGGTCACAATAGCCGGCTACAACATGCACGATCTCTTCAAGTAGTAAGTTCTTGGGAGTCCGTGCTACAGCTAGCTGTCCTCCCCCAACTCGTCAATCTCTTCCAATAGTGCTAGTACTCCATGGCGCGATCCATCGACAAGCAGGCGGGAAAGTTATGGTATACTACTCGGTTTGCGGTGAGTGGCATGCCGAGCGACCGTGTGGGGTCGAGCCGTGGAGGAGGGTGAGACACGAACACGACAGACATGATTTAAATGTTGGTTTTGCACGATGGCGCGATCCAACGAAACAAAACGTTGGTTTCTCTCTGTTTCCACTCCATTTTCATTCCTATTCCAAGGTTGCCCCGTTACAACATTCCATCAAATACAAAGGAAAACTAACATGCATGCTGATGCATCTCAATGATTCACATATCATAGCCAATATTTACTTCACAACTAAAGAAAAAAGTTGTGAGAGCGTGTACGATAGAAAAACTACTGATGGGGTCACTACGACTTAAACCCTAAACCCTAAACATGATTTAGTTTCCTGGCCAGGTAGAACCTGTCGAAGGAAAGACGGCTGGCACCCTCGGATCATACGATGCTTTTGTGCAGTTCCACTAAAATCGACCTGAGCATCCCTGATGGCAAATATATTGGAGAAGTGTGATTAGAATAATAGTACTGGCACTAGTTCATGAGACATAAACTCATCACAAGTAGAAGCCGGTAGAAGTAGAGAAAGATCGACATGGAGATGGAGCTACGGTAGTGGAGCAAGCCGGCTCCAAAAGGAAGATGGACTACCTGGGACGTCAGGCTGTAGCTAGAAGGGCGGTTGGGATGCGGCATCGTCCCATACCGCGGTGACCCCCGATTGGGACGCACCGACTGTGGGTTTTCTCCCTCGCCGATGTCGACCGCGTCTACGCAGAACATTGTTCCCTTCCCCCAGCTGCGGGATCAGGCCCGTCGTTCTATGCTTGTGAAGAGAGCAACCTAAGCAAGAAGGCTTGTAGCTTAGGCTCCTGCTAGTGTATATATAGTGGTTTTCTTTTTATCTCCATATCAACCATTTTATATTGCGTACGTGTCATTCAAGAGTGAAATGATGGTTGCTTCTTCCGACTTACTTACTGTGTGATTTGACTGCTCCTTAGTGGCCCCTACATGTACTCCCCCTACGTGTATGCAACAGTCACACGTACACATGGACGCAAAAACACGCGCGATGCCCTAATGCATGCATGTCCGAGCACACGACGGAACACACACGGTCACGCTCAAGTGCTCAACCTACACCTGCATGCACACACATACTCAGTCAGGGTGAGCTAGTGACCGTATGAACACCGGAAAATATATATATATTGAGCGCAATGAGCGTATTATGAAGTCCACTGACCGTATTTTTACAAATATACAGTGACAGACAGTGTATTTATCTCGTTTGAAATTAAGCCATATTAACCGGAGAGCAGGCAGCATGGACTAGCATTACTTTGTTGTGTCCCGTCAACTTGCCGAACGAGGATAAGGTTGCAGGACAGGAGAAGCTTGCGCGCGGTGGCTCGCAGGACAAGGAGAAACTTTTGACTAATGCAAGCTCTCCCTCGCTCAGGCGGTGGACGTGCAACAGTTAGTTCGGTGCCAGATTGCTAGAAGCATACACTATACTACTAGTGCTATTATTGTTCGACTTCCCGAACAGCCAAGCGCAAAGTTTACTATAGTACTACTACTATAGTCCATAAAGGTACGTACTATACTAGTACTAGGAACCGGATGGAGGAGCGTCTGCACTCTTATTATAATTTTAAAATGTGATAAAGCAATCTTCAACACATTTGGTTCTCTTCGAGGGTTCTCGCATGTGATAATGGAAGTTGATTGCATGTAACACTCGCCACAATTCTCGCTTAATTCTGGCTCATATCCTGTTACAAATAGTAGCGCTCAGTAATATTTCCTCTTTTTTTGTTATTTATCATGTAAACAGGTCAGCAAACCTTGCGGCGCATCTTCGTGCGAACCGTGCTTGCTGCACTTTGAATGTGGCCGAGAGCTGGCTTGATGAAACACCTCGCTTCCTACTTCTTTTTTGCGGGGTACCTCGCTTCCTAGTGACTAGTGTCTTGGCTGATCGTCCTAAGAATGCTTATATATGAATAAAGCTCTCTTATTTACCCGCAAAAAAATTAAGCCATATTAACCGGAAAGGAGGGAGTATGGACTAGCACTACTTTTTAGTGTGTCCCGTCAACTCGTAGAACGAGGAGAAGCTTGCAGGACAAGGTGAAGCTCGCTTACGCCTTTTGACTAATGCAACCTACCCTCGGTGGACATGCATTAGTCCATTCGGTGTCAGATTGTCAGAGGCATACACTGTAGTACCCAACATGCGGAGTACCATCATTGTTTGACTTCACGAAGGGGCGAAGAGCCAAGCGCAGTAGTACGCGTACTTGGTTTTGCACCTTCATACTACTCCACCCTTCGTCACAGTTTACAGGGCACACTTCATTATGATGCATTTCCCTCAATGCATTTCCACCACCAGAGAGACTTTAGACGCGTTTGGTTTAATGCTCAATTAATTAGGGCGTGGTAACCGCAATCAAGTCCACAATTTTCTCTCCATGTACTGTACTACTACAGAGTGCATGCATGTGTGTACCCGGGGTGGAAGCACTGCATGCATGTGTGTACGCATTATTCCCTCTAGGAATAGACGCCATGCTATAACTACCAATGCTATTTTTCAGGTCGATCTCTAGTCGCCTTGGTCCCATAGATTTTTTTTCTTTTTTCTGAAGCGCGCTATATAAACAGTGACGGATGGAGTAGTATGAGCGGATTCAAAGAAGAGCGTATTGATGGTTGCTTCTTCAGAGCAACTTACAATGGGAAAGGTGGGGCTTATGATTTGACTGCTCATTACTCACTATTAATGCGGTGCAAGGACCGGGCTGAGTCTCCCATGTGGTTGTGCACTACCCCCTCGGTTCTTAAATATACTCCGGAGTATTTGTCTTTCTAGAGATTTCAACGAGTGACTACTCAAATATTTGTCTTTCTAGAGATTTCAAATGGACTGGCACATATGGATGTATATAGACATATTTTAGAGTGTAGATTCACTCATTTTGCTCCATATGTAGTCACTTGTTGAAATCTCTGTTAAGACGAATAGAATATTTAGGAATGGAGGGAGTACATATACGAAGCAAAATGAGTGAATCTACACTCTAAAATATGCCCATTTGAAATTTGTAAAAAGACAAATATTTAGGAATGAAGGAGTATAATTTTGTGCATGGCACATGGACTCGGATGATGAAGAGGCTTCTGGCAATGCTATCAAGCTTCCATCATTTGTTTACATAATTGACGTACTATACAAATAATTTTCCAGCGACATGAAATTGTACAATGGCGTGAGCTTTCAGCTTTTGTTTCGCGTGTCTTGCCATCGATGCTCTTTCAGAAACAATAAAAAACTAACTTCCTTGCTAATGCATGTCAATTATTAGCAGATCAGAGCTAATAATTACATCACAACTAAAGACAAAGTTGTGAGAAGGTGTTAAATTAAATTGATCCATGCTTTGATTGGCAGCAACGTCCCCCCAGCTTTGTCTAAATCAACAAGGCATGTTGGGAAAAAAGTAGCTGTCTGGAGCATGCAACATTCTGATCATTTTATGCAGTTCCACTAAAATAGAGCTGAGCGTCCCTGTTCCAAAGATGTCAAGTGTGATTACGATAATAGAGGACTGCTGATGAAACAATAAACACACAAATAGAAGCCGGTCACCTTCGCAGTCTCTCTTAAGACTAACTAGTTGGAGAAGATTAGGCTCGGAGTTGGATGAGGAGGATAGAGCAAAACCAATCTCCCTTTGTGCAGTCGCACTGAAATGTAGATACGTTGCCCGTGTGACATTTTAGTACAACTGCACAAAACACTCTTAAGAAAAAAGTGATTTGTGCAGTTCACCAAAAGGTCACAATAGCAACGAGGTGAAATGGATAGCCCTGTTTGCAAAAAAGAGGTAGAAAAGAAACAATTACTGGCCAATAACAGTTGATGACACATGCAACGACAAAAAAGAAGCATATTCCTTGTCCTAAGGGAAGACAACAACACGGTTGTGTTTGTCTAAAACGGTGTGGGGACGAGAATGCAATATGGAAAGTACGCCGAACGAGCTACGTTCTAGGCAAAGAACTATGGAAGATCCACATGCAGCGACGTGGGAAAACAGGCAGTGGAGCAAGGCCGGAGGGGATACCTGGAGGTCGTCGGGATGTAACTAGGTGAGCGGTGGCGGGCGGAATCTGCGAGCAGGTGGTGTAGGCCCTACCACGCCGGAGCTTGGTCAGAGAGAACGGTGTGTACCGCAGATCGGGACGTGCTGCCTCGGCGCCGTCGAACGGAGAAACGATGCACTTCCTCCCTTTCCCCCGGCGGACAGGATGCGGCCGGATCAGTGACCAACGGTGAGAGAGAGAGAGAGAGAGGCCACCACACTCCCTTTCCCCTGGCAGACAAGATGCGGCCGGATCAGTGACCAACAGTGAGAGAGAGAGGCCACCGCACTCCCTCTCCCCCGGCGGACGGGATGCGGCCGGATCAGTGACCAACTGTGAGAGAGAGAGAGGCCATCGGAGCCTTGTGTGAGATACTCTGAAGAGCGGACTACCTTTTCCTCCATAAAATTCGTTTTATATTCTGTGTACGTGCCATTGAGCGCTATAACTTTATTTAAAAATAACACGGCAACGCGTCAAGTCGAACTTTGTTTTGTGCACGCGTGGCACACGACCTCCCTAGGTAAACAACCACTACATGCGTTCAAATTAGCACGTGGGTTGCCATTTCATAAAGAAATGAGCTCCACCGTGTACCCGCGCGGGTGTGGCTGGGCACGAAGCGTGAGTACATGCACGGTGCACCTATTCTCTTCTTGTATACGTACACCACCTACGTGGGGTTGTGTGAGAGAGATACAAACCTAGAGAGATATAGTGTGTGGGTTCTTGAGAGTTTTTTTTGTGGGGGGTCAATCAAAATATTTAACATATGCAATGTGTGTGAAATAGAGTCCTGGATATAACATATATATAGAGGGGGCGATCCACGAGAAGAGAGTGGAGGTATCATCGGCTTGAGGTGTCCATAGAATCAAAGAGAGGGATGATGTGTGTGTGTGTGCGCGCGCGCGATTGATAAAGGGTGCCATCGAATTTGTGTGTGCCCACGTCAAAGATATAGAGTGGCTGGCCTACTGGAACGTGAGATGGGACATGTGCAGTTTGTCTCTGTGGCATGGATACCTACCTGCAGCGCTCGACTATCGGTGTATGGTGGGGAAAGAGGGAGGCCCAATTAACTATAGAGGTACAATGGCTGGTATATGTGTGGAGGAGGAGAGAGGCCTACCTCATGTATTAAGGAGATCGATCTGCCTCATGTATTAAGGGAGATCGATCAGAATCCATGCATATGTGCAGGAGATGAATAAGGTTGGGAGAGAGACAGAGCTAGAGTGTTGGAGGGGGTGGTAGTGGAGTTGCTTCTAACAAATGGTGGGATAGGCTTGCTAGACAAACAGAGGGCACGCCCGCAATATCAATAAGAGAGGAGATGGCTGCTTGTTGTCTGTGCACGTGCGTGTGAGAGACGGGTCAGGAAGCATGTACGAATGATGAGGGGGGACGATGTGGCTGTGGTAAGCAGACGTAACTACATATAGGAAGATCAATCGCCCTTTGTAAGAGAAAGGAGAGACATAACTTGTGAGGTACGTCGATCGATGGGGGCTAGTTAAAGTCGATCTAGGTATATGTTGGGAGATCGATCGGTATACATGCATGTGTGTGTTAGAAGCAAATGAGGCACAAGGAGAAGGATAGAGAGAGAGGGATGCATGTAGGAGGTGGTACGAGAGGCATACTATATCGAGGTGGAGGAGTGTGCGACTACGAGAACGATGAAAAGAGTGGTGGGAGTGAGGCATGGACGGTGACAAGAGAAGAGGGGAAGCTTGTGTTTGTGCTAGGCACACCTGGCTAGAGAGGCATATCGATCGATGTGTGCCGTAAAGAAGGAGCTGGGGGGCCTACACACACCGTGGGTGAACGACCTAAAGTGAACAGACGAATTTGCGCTATGGAGCTAGAGAATGCTGAGGGAGGGTGAGAGGGATGCGGGTGTGTGCATGCACAAGAGAAAGTTAGCGCTAGCTACAAAGATAAGAGGGTTGTGTGGGTGTAAAAGACGAATAGAGATCATATATACTTCATTATAAAAAGTGAATTCAAATATTTGAAGAATTTATCATAGTGTTTCAAACCGACGGATGTGTGAATATATATAACGGTGATACACATGGTGTGGTTATGAACATGGTATACTACATTTAATATATTTTATCTCTACTCTTATAAAAAACGGAGTTGTTGATGATGGTGTGCCTGCCATCCTGCATTATAGGCCGTCTGATTTATATCTTGAGGATATCAAGGAAACTATGATGGTTGAAGTTGGCAACAATCATGATTGTCGATTCATGTTGAAATAGAGAAACGAATTCAAATTTAGTTCGAATTGCAGCCGTAGTATAGACATTTGGAATGCACTAAAATGTTGGTATGAGTAGGTTACATGCATTATACAGCAAGCGAAAAAATTTAATCGGACATAACATGGATTCATACTCCCTCCTTCCATCTATATAGGGCGTAATGAGATTTTTAAGACCGCCTTTGACTATTGACAAGATTAATAGTACATGACATGCACAATGTGAAAATTTTATCATTGAAAGAACCTTTCACAGACGAATTTAACGGTGTGCTTTGTGTAAGTTCCATGTCATATATCATTGCTCTAATATTTGGTTAAAGTTAGCATTGAAAAACACATTAGGCCCTATATAGATGGAAGGAGGGAGTACTAGCTTTGAATAGCATTTGTATAGTAAAACGGGGCAAGACTCTCTCTTTGTGTGGTGTGAATAGTTTTATTTTTTTTGTTTTCTTTTTGGTTGAGGGAAGTGCGAATTGATTTGGTACGTACAAGTACAATATTACTACACATTAGGCTTGTCCCTAAAATTCAACCCGCGTCTTTTTATATCCCGAAAATTCAGATATCGTGCTCCCAAAACTGGCACCTTCACAACCCGCGCCTTGCTATCCCGAAACTACAACGCGCGTGAAAACTCCCTCCGGCTGCCAAATCCCGACACGCAAAATCCCCCTTCTAACCCTGAGCCGAAAGGGCCGCTAGTTCAAATCGGCGGGGGGTACTTTTGTAACACACCCTACATTTTGGAAAAGCGCGTTCCTAAGTCATGCTTCACCCCCTCCCATCGCCCCCTTTTCGCCATTCGAAATCCCAGGCCGCCATAACCTCTCCGCTCCAGCCGCGAAACCCCACCCTCCTCCGTCCGCCACGTCATTGCTGCCCAGCCGGAGCCTCTTCCCCGACGACGTCGTCCACCGCAACAGCTCGACGTCCCTCATCCACCTCCCCGGATGAGGATTCGTCGTCCATCTCGTCGTCCCGCCGGTTCAACCGCCCCGTCCTCCACCTCCAAGGAGCTGCTCCGATGATCGCCTCGTCTATCGCGACTGCTCCATCCCCATAGCGTCGCCTTAACCTGCTCCACCGGACACGCAGCATCCTCACCGACTCCTCGGACGAAGCCGAGGCCTACTCGGCGCCACCAAAGAGGTTGTACACTCATCGCATCGCACCTTCTCCTTAACTCGACCTCCCGGCGCCGACGGTGCTCCATCCCGCACCACCATGGAGCAGCTACCTTGAAGCCGGCACCGCGGGCGACATCTCCACGGCGTCTCTCCCCCAGTGCGAGGCCCCTTCGGCGGCGGCGTCCATACCAGCCGGATCTGCTGGTGCTGCTCCGGCTCTCACTCGATTGCTCGCTCGCCCAGCTGCTACTGCTGCTCTCCCCCTTGCTCGTGATGCTGCTCTGCTCCGATTAAGCTACACTTCAGTCGACTGAATCGACTTTTGGGTCAGTCGATTTTCAGGGGTTGGGGGGCTCGTCGAAGTTAAGGAAGAACCACCCGCAGCGGGGACGGGGGCTCACCGGAGAGGTACCCCACTATCTATCTTAGGGTTCGGGTGGGGACGGGGGGCCTAGAGGGCTGGCCGGGGTGGCGGTGGCGAGTTGTTTCGGGGCGGCGAGGCGGCGCTGGGGCTGGCGGTTCGTCCGGTGGTGGCTGGCGGCTCAGGGGGGTGCAGGTTGAAGATGAACTGCAGGCCCTCCCTAAACTACATGTCAAGTGCCTCTCTGCTACCATTGCGTTCAGTTTCGACAGTAGCATTCAGATTCCACAGTAAATTTCAGTTTCGACAGTTAAGTTCAGAGTCAACAGTTTTTACCTCATCTGTTGTAGTCAGGTGGTTTTTGGTGATGTTAATTTTACATCCATTTTACATCATCTATTGGAGATGCTATTAGAATCCCACTTGAGATTGACGATGTCTGTCTTGTGCTGCTTCAGCCTTGACGTCTTACGGCTCACCGGAGCTGCTCCAACAACAGAACGATCCATCACAACAGAGCAGTGCCCTGGATGCCGTCTACAGATTCCTCGGATCTTCCTCCACACCTCCGACAGCCACATCTGCCTCAACTGCTTCAGCGACCAACCCAATGATGCTGAGGTCGACACGGCTACGGCAAAGAGGTTGTACACTTGTTGCATCACTTATTACTATACATTCACGTCGATCCATTAGGGCTATTTTGGTTCAACAGAAAAACATCGATCCACTGGTTGTTACCATCACTCTAAATTTCTGCATGCTCTCCTTACATAATCTCACCATATTTTTTTCGTATGCATGTCAGATATTGTACACAGTCATGCTGAACATGTAGAGAAAAAGAGAAGAGTTTTGCGCGGCAATACAATGTCATGCAGACATCGCTCCATGGTGGGTTCAATGGCAAACCCTCCCCACCCCTCTCCAGATTGTAATCCAGAGGAAGATATCTGTTCTGAGGCGGATTCGGACGCCGCTGACCACTCCTATTTACCCCCCAATGTGTTTGCTCTACCTTGGCATGATGATGTTAGTCATATCATGCATATGTTGCCTTGTAGTGCCTACTTTTGACATCATATATGTCAGCTGCTTAGTTTAGACATGTTCTGTAATGCCACCTGTTTAGTTTCTATATCATATATGGGAATTATGCAGTCTCATGTCTTTTAGCCAGCCATAATATATGTGAAATGTGCAATGCCATCATCTTTAACCAGGCATCATATATTTGAATGATATCTTGCCCATCCTTTTCTTCATTACATTTCCATTTGTCAACAATGTTTGTACATTAAACTACTCTTCCTATGAATCAGCCATTTGGGTGGGAGATGGAAAAATCTGGAGTGAAAACAAGGCCTTCAGAGCAGACAGTGCTACCTGTCAAAGCAGATCTCTTGTTGGGTCCCGATAGCTCCTCAGAGATGGATTCAGAGACAGATGACCAGTCTTATTCCCCCACTGAGGTGTATGCTCTAACTTGGCACGGTTATACTGCTCATATCATGCATACGGTGTCTTGCATTGCATAGTTTAGACATCATATACACAATATTCAACACCATGTTCTTAGTTCAGACATCATATCGAATGCCCTCTATTTAGCATATAAATCACATATGTGAATTAAATGATGTGATCCTGATTACTTAGATAACATGTAGGTGAATTATGGCATGCGATCCTGTTTAGTTATTCATCATATCTTTGAATTATGTTATGCTATGCTATCCAGTTTAGATAGACATCATATATGTGAAATTATGACATGCTATCCGTTTTAGTTAAACAATATACGTATCAACTATTTCATGCCCTCTTTTTTCCACACTATCTATTGCATCTGTCTCTCATACAATGTCTGTACATTCAACTATGTTTCCTGTTTATCGGCCATTTGAATTGGAGCGGGTGATGCCAGTATCTAGCGGACTAAAAACACGGTCTTCAAATAAAACAGTGCTACCTCTTGGTGGAGATAGCACCCTGGTTGTACATGCACAAGAACCAGCCCTACCACACATAACCCAAACTCTCGCAGATTGTACCCCTACTATGATGGACAGAGAACCAGCTTCACCCAATCTAACCCCAACCCCAGCCGATATTAACCCAATTCCTGTTGACACAGCACCATCTCCCCCATAGAGCTCCCAAACAAGAGCAGTTAGTAAGTCAGCTCTAGTGCCCAAAGGGCCAGTACTATCACAGCGAACCCCAACTCCACCAGTTAGTACGCCTATTCCTGTGGAGGAAGCACAACCAGCTAGTCGTAGTTTAGCATCTATCGCATTTGATGTTGTTAAATCGTATGTGTGTATCTTCCCATCTTGGAAATATTATACTGAAGATGAAGGAAAATGCCAGTTGCAGGTGTTTGTCCAGGAGTTATGTGTAAGTAATGTTATTCATGGCAATTACTTTGCTTCGTCCCATACATCCTACCTCCATGATGGTTATAATACAACAAATTTTCCCATTTTTCTCTATAGAGAAGGACCGATTTGGAAACTCAGGATGAGGTAACCTGTGCTAATACCTATGCTATCTTCAAGAATGCTTGGTGGCAGTATCGGAATTACCTGAAGAAAATGTACTTCACTGGCAAAGAAACTCATCAAATTCCCTTACGTTCTCCTGAGACACATTTACTGGACGATGAATGGGAACGCCTTGTTCTGTACTGGTCCCGAACCAAGAATGTGGTAAGGTCTATGAGCTCATTTTCTATTTTAAGTATTATATTCGTGTGTCTTACTGTACTCTGTTCATGTAGAACAAGTGCCTAAACCTGAAGAACAACTGTTCTAATTTAAGATTCCATTGCTACCATAGGACATAGATATATGTTTGTTTGATGCTTTTATTATGTACTAGTACTTGGCAATAGAAGACTTGGTAGTTCAATCCTGTCCACCTTACTAATGAACTGGTTCACCGAAATGAGTTTCATATGCTAGTACATGCTAAACTTGTTATGTGTCTGCTTGTTTCTTCTTTTAGAATACTGACAGAATATTGAGGAAGAGTGCCTTATTAAGCAACAGTAAAGGAATTAATGCAGATAAGGTTCAGGATAGTGATACATCCTGTCTTGGTTTAGTGTTGGAGTTACTGGCCACTACCGCTTGCACAAGCTATTCAAACTCACTATCTGAATCAGTTTGGTTTCTTGAGTCTCAACTACAAGCTGAAAGACATCGATCAACTGTGCTGCGACAAGAAGCGGAAGGACTGCAAAAGTCCCTGGAGCATTCAGATGCATACTTTCTGGTGCAACAGCAAGCATTGGAGGATTTTAGCGCCAAACAGGACAAATCTAATCAGCTTGTGAAGCTTATTGCCAGCATGGTAGATACCCAGGATAACGTTTC
Organism: Triticum aestivum; assembly: GCF_018294505.1. Classification (NCBI taxonomy): domain Eukaryota; kingdom Viridiplantae; phylum Streptophyta; class Magnoliopsida; order Poales; family Poaceae; genus Triticum; species Triticum aestivum. The sequence goes on from NC_057809.1 coordinate 86,933,887, forward strand.
TTGAGCCCTTCTAAAGTTGCTTCAGTTATGCTCTTGTTTTGCTGCCGCGTTTATTTGCATTGGTGGCCAATTTTGACGGCCAGTGTATAAGATATGCTGCTTTGTTCCCTATATTTGCACTGGTGGCGAACTTTGATGCCCAGTGGATGTAATATGTGTAATAGCCGTGATAGCCTAGCATTAGTTGCTTGCTTATTTATTTCCTTGTTGTCTTGTTTATTTGTTTGCTTGTAGTCATTGCAGTTCTTTTTCCGCGGTTAACTAGTGGCTGCAATAACCTATTTTTTAAAACTAGGCCACAATAACCATGGGCAAATATTTACTGTACTGACACTGGGCCTCCTACGGGCCGTAGAAACAGTGGGCCTTCTACGGGCCGTAGAAACAGTAGGCCTTCTATGGGCCGTATCATCAATGGGCCTTATACGGGCCGTATGATTGATTGGCCAAACATGGGCCAATAACAGGCCGCATTATGGCTGTAAACAGGCTAGAGTTGGAATCGTCCGTTCATGGGCTGACCGTAACGGGCCATCGTTCATAGTCCGTATTTGATGACGCTATGAAAACGGCCCAACATACTAACGGACCACAAACGGGCCGACTGTAACCATGGGCTGAATTTGGCCCACAAGCAGAAAATGACAGTAACGGGCCGTAAGTAAACGAATGCTGGAAATGAGCCCAAGAATAAATGGGCCCTGAGAAGGCCGAAAGATAACATGGGCTAGAAACGGCCCAACGGAATAGCGGGCCGTTAATGGGTATAAAGTGATACACTGTTCATTATGGGCCAGTTTCACCACGGGTCATTAATGGGTGTAAAGTGATACACTGTTCATTACGGGCCAGTTTCACCATGGGCCGTTAATAGGCCAAGAGTTACATAGGGCCTCATATGGGACGAAAGACATCATGGGCCATACATGGGCCAGAAGTGAAAACTGGCTGGAATCATATTGCATGGCCCGGATGACGCTACTGGGCCTAATTCGGATAGGGCGTAACGGGCCTTTGCACTACAAAAAAATACACTTCTGTGATGATACGTGTTTGTCACAGTAGGTCGCTTTTTTTGTCATGCATGTACATCCATGACAAATTTATGACAGAATCAAGATAGTCATACCTGTGTTGTCGTAGAAGTGTTCCATGACATTACCAAAATTATCATCACGAAAGTGTCGACTTCCATGACGATAAATCGCGCGTCACAAAAGTGCTTTCGTCAAGGGTGACCGACACGTGGCATCCACCGTAACGGAACGCCGTTAAGCTATGTCAGCTCATCGTTGGGACATATGTCATCCACTCATTGGACAGGAGGCGCCTATGATAGGTCGACATGTGGCACGGCCCAACAGTGGCCCATTCCGGTGAAAAAGGCCGACCCAGTAAAAAATAGCAGGCCGGCCCATATAAGGCCTACTTGTGTCAGGTCCATTTAAGCCCATGGCCCATATGAGATGTGCCAATTCGGCCCGTTAAAGATTTGACACCATTGCAGCCCATCGTTAGTTCGAGCCCGTTAACAGCCCGCTATATATTTGGGCTCAATATCGGCCCGATGAGATTTCGGCCTGTTAACGGCCCATTTAATGGATGGGCCAATTTTCAGGATGTACATCTTTCGACCTTTTAGCGACCCATTTAAATGTTGGGCTAATTTCCGGCCCGGTGTGGCTTTCAGCCTGTTGACGGCCCATAAATCTGATGGGCCATTTGTAGTCGGACCTGAGTTTCGTCCTTTTAGCGGCCCATTTAAGTGTTGGGCCAATTTCTGGCCCGGTGTCACTTTCAGCCTGTTGACGGCCCATAAATCAGTTGGGCCAATTGTAGTCGGACCTGAGTTTTGGCCTTTTAGCGACCCATTTAAGTGTTGGGCCAATTCCCGGCCCTGTGTGCCTTTCGGCCTGTTAACGGACCATCAATGAGTTGGGCCATTTGTAGTCGGACCTTAGTTTTGGCCTCTTAACGGCCCATGCCCTTCATGGTCCAATACCAGCCCGGTTTCTCTTTCGGCCTGCTAAAGGCCCACAACACAGTTGGGCCGTTTACAATACGACCTGACTTTCGGCCACTTAGCGGCCCATGCTCTTCATGGTCCAATACAAGCCCACTGTCTCTTTCGGCCTGCTAAAGGCCTATAGTATAGTTGGGCCATATGTAGCCCAAACTTAGTAATGGCCTGTTAACGGCCCGTGACATAAATTGGGGCCACCTGTTGCCCGCTTCGATGTCGGCCTGTTAACGACCCGGGACGTAAGAGGGCCAACCATTAACTTTCGGCCTATTAACGGCCCATTAACTTAATGGGCCCACTAAAGTTCGTTCATGTCTTTAGGCCAAATTAGATAATTTGATCCCATTACGACGAGCAAAGGTACGGCATACAGGGAATAACATTGCACATCCAGAATATATTACAGGAAATTACATCCACTGGGCAATCAAAGATTGATGCCAGTGCAAATAAATGAGCAGAACCTAACCATCTACAACGTCACAATCTGCAACCTCAGCACAGATGATGCCCATAAGCATGTGGGCAAGTTCTTGCTGCTTTGCCACACTATCTCTGAAAACATTGATCAGTTGTTGTGTCGCACGACTCTGCACCTCTGATTCATCCACCATTTCCATCATTGCTTCAGCCATTAATTGGTTCACAAACATACATTTATTCCGTCGCATTCGAGATAGAGGATACTGAACAGATTCAGATGGTGATTTTGGCACGCTTGTATTATTGATAATGGAGAGTGTCTTGAGCACTGCATCATAACATAAATTAGGACGAGAACCAAACAGATTAATCATGAGTTATTGCCATATTACCTGGCCTAGATTTACTGGAAAGAAACAATGGGGTTGCCTTGTTGTTTTCAGAGTTTGTCTTCTTATCTTTAGCAGCCTGCACAAAATTAACACACTAGCATTGCTATCATTGGCCAAGTCAGATAATAGGAAAGCAACATTGACACAACGAACATTTGGGCAACTAGCCTACACCAAATTAACACAATATGGCACAGCTATCATCAGCCAGGTAAGGTAATACGAAAGCAACATTGACACAATGAATGAATGGGCAACCAGAGAAGCACTACAATTCAGTAATGTGCGTGATATGAGATAGCACATTCATGCAGCTCAGTACGCAAAACTACCAGGCAGTTTTCCTTACAAAAATCAACATTGGCGCCTTTAACATTTTTCTACAACTAATTTTAGATCAGATAAAGGTTAGATTCAGGCCGATTAACAAAATACATGCTGATGTAAAAATATAGTGATATACAACAGGTACTTACATCAGCACTGGAGCACAGAGAATTCCCGCAAGATATTTTCCTCGAATATGATCCCAATGGAGGAAGTCTTGTGTCGTTTAACCTTATTTTCTAAAAGAGAGACGGGTAAGAAACATGTAGAAAATATGATCAGAATGCTATAAAATTTCATGATGCGAGGATACGCACACACTTCTTAGAATGGAGTTGACATTCTTTTGCTGGACTAGAGCGGACTAGTTCTTTGGCCACTGGAATCTGCTTATTATCAGTGGGAGTTGGGTTTCTCTGTGCTGGAGTAGTATCTATGAAAAATGGAGTTGGTTTATTATCTCCTGGCGTTTGGATCTTTTGCAAAGACCTGGTTTGTAACCCTTCAGATTCTAACATAGTCGTCTTCCCCTTGCATGCCTTATATAGAATAATGGTGCTTCAATTATAAAACATGCTATAGCAGAGATGGAATAGGTACTGAAGAATAGAAAGGCATGACATATTGACATGTATTCCCTCCATCCGGAAATAAATGGATGGGTCTAGGCGTATTTCAGTTCTAGATACATCCAGTTTGATCCATTTCTGCAACATGTAATCCGGGCGGAGGGAGTATGATGTAAGAGCTAGGGATACGACAGGACAATATAGTACAAAAACACTGAAAACCCACTACAGAACCAAAGTAATCAAACCCACTGATATGAGATAGTACACTCATGCCGCTCAGGATGCAAAACTACCAAGCAGTTTTCCTTACAAAAATCAACATTGTGGCCTTTAATCATACATTTTGCTACAACTAAATTTAGATCCGATAAAGGTTGAATTCACGCCGATTAACAAAATACATGCTGATGTAAAAATATAGTGATATACAACAGGTACTTACATCTGCATTGGAGTACAGAGAATTCCTGCAAGAATCTTTCCTCACAGACGACACCAGTGCAGAAATTCTTCTATCTGTTAAGTTTATTTTCTAAAAGAGAGATGGGTAAGAAACATGTAGAAAATATGATCAGCATGCTATAAAATTTCATGATGCAAGGATACGCACGCGCTTCTTAGAGTTGATTTGACATATTTTTGCTGGACTGGAGCGGACTAGTTCTTTGGCCACTGGAATCTTCTTATTATCAGTAGGAGTTGGGTTTCTCTGTGCTGGAGCAGTATCTTTAAAAACTAGAGTTGGTTTATTATCTCCTCGCGTTTGGATCTTTTGCAAAGGCCTTGTTTGTAACCCTTCAGATTCTAACATAGTCGTCTTCCCCTTGCATGCCTTGTATAGAAGAATGGTGCTTTAATTATAAAACATGCGGCAGCAGAGATATGGAATAGGTACTAAAGAATAGAAAGGCATGACATATTGACATGTATTCCCTCCATCTGGAAAAAAAATAGATGGGTCTAGGCGTATTTCAGTTCTAGATACATCCTTTTTATCCATTTCGGCAACATGTAATCTGGACGGAGGGAGTATGGTGTAAGAGCTAGGGATACGATAGGACAACACAGCAAAAAACACTAGTTGAATGTAAAACTGTATGCTAGCGGAATACATACAAAAATAACTAAGGCAACATACACATGTATGATTGGGAAAATAAGATGGCATTGCAACAGAGCACTAGAATAGCACTTCAATGTAAAAAACATGGTATGGTAGACAGATGAAGTACATACTGATGAATAACAATGCATAAGATATTCAGAAGCATGATGTCCAAATTAAGCAGATGGCATTGCGATAGAGTAGAATGACAGTACTTAAATTTGAAAACATGTTATCATGAATGGAATAGGTACTGAAAAACAGGAAGGCATGACATATTTACATGCATGATCAGCATGCTAAGCACATGGCATTGTAACAGAGTAGATACACTCCAGGATATTATGTGCATGTTGTACCCATATCACAGGCCAAGTTAGAGCAAGGACCTTGTGGGGTGAAGAGGATTCATCATCTTTCTGCAAGTATTCTGAAGAATTGCCTTTACATGTTCCATCATATTGGGTATCATTGACATCAAGTTTATTGGCCTTTACATTGCTCCGTGAGGTTCTTGTGGATATATCAGTGTGTGCAATTATATTTGACATGCATGGAAGACAACTAGTAATTAGATTTATGTAATGAGTGCCTGTAGGAGACGACATAAATAGTAGGACTGGGGTTAACTAGCAGCAACAAGTCTCATAAACTAAAGGGAGAACACAGATGAAATCTACAGAATATGTATCGTTTGTACTCGAGATTAACTAGATGGCACACAAAAGTATTAAAGAACAACATAGGGAATACTAGAAGTGGTATAATACTATAGTCACCAGCCTGTGGGATAGCATTGGCTGATGGATGATAACTATGGAACAGTGTTACCTAAAGAACAAGTATCTTAGCTAAACTATGGAACAACGTTAACTCCTGAACAAGACCCGTAATAGATCAGCATGAATATACAGTGAAATGTGATGATCTATTTTCCATGCTTAGATGAATAACAAAGCCATAAATGTTGCACACAAGTAAGATGAGGGTACAACCTATCTGGCTGCCATCCATAGGAGTGAGCATCATGTGCTGACTTGTGGATGGCCCTGCAGTTGTTGTGGTTGTGCATGTCGGGCACGCGCATTCGATGCAGGGAACTGTTGAGTGGGGACTATAGCTCCCTTCTGGTGTATGCTTCCCTTGTTGGAGCAGCTGCGGTGAGTCGCAAGACGGTGTGTCTGAAGATGCAGATAACGCATAATGTTAAGAATGACATATCTCTTTGATCCGAAGAAATACACTAAGAGATCAGCAGCAAGGTACGAGAGTGGTCACACGTCTGTTGACTGAAGACTAAATTGGGGTCACACGATTTTATTTTATTTTGGTACTATCCGATCTACGATGGATGGCTGGCCGTCTTGTGCCTCCCGGCTGACACTGTTCCGAATCTTCCCCAAAGAGCCAGCGACCAACGGCAGAGCAGCCTGCCTCCGCCGTCTGTGGCCCCGGCCAAAACCCCGCTCCCCGCCCCACCGCACTACTGTGGTTGCGCTGCCCCCGGGCCAATCCACAAAGACTCCCCATCATCCAGATCCGGTGGCAGCAGTACCTTCAACCCACGCAACTCTAAAAGATAGCCATCTAAGTGCTGCTTCTGCGGCAAACTTTGCAGCCCCGCACCCTTACGTTAAACACCAGCCAACCGGTAGCCTAGGAGCTCCGCCGCCTCAAGGGGTGCTGCTTCCCATTGCAAATCGATTGGCCCAGAATAAAAATTCAGACAACTGACGCCTAAATAAAGTGATTTGAGATGAGGGTGCGACCTATCTGGTGGCATGGTGAAGTAGGCAGGTCTAGCTGCCAAGTCGGTGAGGCCGGCGTGGTTGCGGTGGCGACCGGCGGCAAGGAAAGAGTGATGTCGCGACGGTCGACGGCTACGCCGAAGCAGCGCTAGGACTCTGGACGGATCCAAAGTTGGAACCGCTCCGGCGCCATGAACAACGGCGGGGGTGAATTGGCTCAGGTACGGTTCACGTGGTCGTCGTCGAGGCAGCACCAGTAGCACGGAGTAAGAGGCGCACGGCCCAGTGCACGATGGCAAATGGATAGCGTCTCCGGCATTAGGGAGGAGGGCGGCTGTGAAATTCGTGCGGTGGGGGCGCCATGGGGTGGGGCTGAGGTTTCGCGGCTCAGGAGAAGGGAGCTTCCCGGGGAGAAGGTGATTTGGCACCCACGAGGTATGAATGGGGGCGGGCGGGGGAAATTAGGAGGGGAGTGGAACCATGTCTTACGGACGCATTTGTCTGAAATGTGAGGGGGAGTTACAGTTCTACCCTTGCCTATAGGCTTCTCGGCTTGCGTCTGTGTACTGGGGGTCAGGGATAGTAGAGTAACTTTGCTTCTCTGGGCGGGAGCGATTTCGGGCGAGGAGGGCGTGTTTTGAACTATAGTGTGCACGAGCGATTTCGGGCGAGGAGAGCGTGTTTTGAAATAGTGGGCGCGAGCTATTTCGGGCGAGGAGAGCGTGTTTTGCCGACCATGGTTTATGAATTATTCGGCACATGTCATTTCAGCCGAGGAGAAGGCGCGCTTGGATGAAGTTATGAACCTACCCTCGATGTACAACGGGCCAATTGATGCGTGTCCCACATAGGACGGTAATTTTGCGTCTCCCATTTATTTGCTCGGGCGAATTCCACCGAGCAGAGAGGATGTTTAACGGTTCATTCAAATTTTGGGAGAAAGAGCATCCACATCTACCTTACCAAGTCGATTCAGATCAAATTTTGAAATATTAGCTTGCCACTTCTTTTTTAGATGGAGAGATGATGCTCGGGAGTAATGTGTTTTTACATGCTCGTTGCTAGTGATTTACTATATGACAAATAGTTGACCCACTCAAAAACGCGAATCAAACCCAAAATGAAATATCTCGATTCAATGAAATAGCTCGTTCAGTAGGTCAAAATAGTGAACTAAATCCAAAATTGAACACCTCAATCGAGTAGCATGTTGTACAGTATTATAGTACTCCATGAACATGTTGAAAGTCAAATTAATGAACTTGTTTGATATACGCATATATCTGTTCATGTGTGGATTGCAGACAACATGTTCTCCAATTTAAATATTTGAATGCAAGTTTATATCGAAACATGGTTTATATCAGTCTTTGATGCATAAAACGTGACCTCCCCCTCTCCCGAACTCCTGTTCTCTCTCTCTCTCTCTCTCTCTCTCTCTATATATATATATATATATATATATATATCTCACTCGTCGACAATCTTCAATTCTGTCGCAGGCATCCGACACAAAAACCTTGTTCGTCCCTCTCCCTTTCTCTCCATCTCTCTCCCTCTCTCTCTCTCTCTATGTGTGGGGGGGGATCTTTCTAGTTCGCAAGCATATATACACCATCTATAGGTCTCTCTCGTACACTATGTATGATACTCTAGCTAGTCCAAGCTAGATATCTTGGGTGCACTTATCGTACGCACACAGATTCCTTGGCTCTTTGCCTGTAACTCTCTCACGCACCACTATGTTGTCTCGGAGCTCTTCCCCCCCTCTCTCAAACTCTCCATCCACCTAGGTCACACATACACATGCATATCTCACTCGCACTCGATAGGCCCATCTAAAACTCTATCTCTCCCCCTCGTTCTCTCTCCATCTCACACGCGCACACACACAATCTCATGCCCAGCTAGCCAAGTATGATGGTCTCTCACTCAATTGTAGGCACACGCAGTCCCCCCTATATGTATATGACTAGCTAATCTTAGTCTCCATCACAAGCATGTGCATGGTCTATCTCGGTTTCTCTCGAGGCATCTTTCTATCGCGCACGCACTCCCTCAATCTCCCACCCATATAGTCCCCTCACGATCTCGACGGGATCTCTCTATCACAAACACACCATATCTCCCTCCTCATGCGTCCATGCCATCCATGTGTCCCTCTCGACCTTTGTTCCTTGTTGGCCACACCTCTATTGGACATGTGCTACAGGGGTGTCTCTCTCTGTTGCAAACAATCACACACTAGCTATCTTCGTGTATCTCCTCGCCTCGCTTTTCCATCTCGGAGATGCATGTGTGATATGTTCGCATAAGAAACGAAACAACACACTCTCTCTCTCTCTCTAATTTATTGTTTGTTGTCACTTTCTCTTTCACACACATACTCTTTTTGCACACTTACTCATTCTCCTTCACACGCACTTGATCTGTCTCGACTGAGGCACTCTCCTCGGTCCATAGCATATAGATTTATTGAAAAGTCAAACATCACAAAGTTTGACCATGTACATGGAGAAAAAGAATTACATCTAGTATGGCAAACATATGCCATTAGATTCACCATGAGATGTAGTTTTGTATGATGTATCTTTGGTACTGTAGATATAAATAACATTTGCGTAAACCTGATCAAAGTTTCCAAAGTTTGACTTCTAAAAAATTTGCATGCACTGCATTATCGAGCGGATGGAATATCTCTTTCCCCCTCTCAGCTATCTAACGCACCACTCAGCCTTATCGAGGCTCCTCAATCTCTCTCAAACTTTATTGGTCAGTTTGGTTCGTGACCTGACCCTCATGCCTTGATGGCCGGTACTACCTGGTGTGGACGTGAGATGTAAAATATTTCTGCTTGGCAAGGCTTGTGTGGTGCTGAAGCGTTTGGTTCATGCTTGGGCCAAGCAAAGCATCAACGTCCCATCAATCAATCCATGCATCAATTATTTAATGCTAATATCCATCCATGTTGCTGTTAGCCTCATGGCCACACGACCAGGCACGACCAGGCGTTCGAAATCGGTCGCCTGGGCCAGGCTACTTGCAGTGTCTGGAGTTCAGCCAGGCTAATTAAAGTGCAAGGGAACCCAGGCCAGGCGGGCTTTCTTTTTCATAGGGTAGCAACCAAACAAGTGTGCATGAAATCCAGCCACAACCCCAGGCCAGGCAAAAGATGCTCAGGACGCAAGCCAAACTAGCCTTATATTTCCCTGGTTCACACATACACATGTCTCGCTCGCGCTATACATATAGACCCATCCAACACTCTCCGCCCTTGTTCTCTCTCCATGTGACACGCACCACCCTAAGTACCATAATCCCTC